>NC_069378.1:14152500-14460000 GCF_021730395.1 Mercenaria mercenaria
ATTGAGATGACAAAATTTTCATCGAGAATATTCTTTTACTCTTCAAATCTAAAAATTTTAAGAAATTATCTTCATTATTTAAAGACTTATAATGCTTTAAAGTAAGTCACCGAAGGCATTTCGAGACTTGACGTTACGAACGTCATGAAAACAGTATGACGTCGTCCTGCATGGTGTGCAGTGTTTAAGTCATTAATGCAACAAATTATGCGTATCACTAACTAAACATCATACATTTGAATATTTAGAAACAGTTTAAAATGATTTTATTGAAAACTATTTTAACCGTCACTATATTTGGTTTCATCACGGGCCTTTTGTCTAAACACCTCTATATTCTGATGGTGCATGGGTATAATGGAAATTTGGTTGTCACGACATCACAAATATGATTTATTTGTAAAATATTGTAGAATTTGATTTGCCTTAGATAACTGAATAGCAATAAACTAGTTTCTAGTATCAGTATGAACATAGGACAAACAATGAATTTTCATTTTTCTAATAATAATATCATGTCACTAATACAGATTTTCCAAGGAACGACCCCGATCCATATATAGAGAGAGATATATATCCAAACTATGAATATTCTATTATATCATTTTATACTTGTACGTATAATGTTAACAATTTTAGGGAAAGGTAAGTAGGGTTTAGCGCACTAATTATATTCGATGAAAGCAATCAGATATTTGTATAAACAAGTTAGCATGTGTTTCCGTGAAAATTTATAGAGATAAGAAGTAATAATTAGAGGCTTTGGTAACAATTTTGCCACTTATTACCCGAAAGAAAGATTCAATGCAGATGTTTTAATACTGTTGACATGTTCCCCAGATACATTGTAAGGAGGTAAAAGGTATAATATTGTATATTAGATTTCTTACAATTCACCAGATATAAATTGTTCTAAGATATCGTGTTTCATATTAAACTATTACAAAGAAAATAGCGAGTAACCGTGTTACTAAACAAAAGTGTTGAAAATAGTTTTGTTCGAAATCTTAAATGTTATTTACAAATGTAAAACATTGTCGATATTTTTGAAAATATACATGGAAGAATGGTTTTCGATACTCGGTACTCTCATTAACATTGCCATTTTTCCATAGACTCCCATCATCATATCCATTTTTCTTCCAGTCAACGAACAAGTATAGCGCAATACGTTTTTTTTTTCAATGGACTGAACTTTCTTATTATATCCTAATGCTATAAGAGTCTCAAAGGCCGTATGGTGGTTAAAGTCACTGACTTCGTATCACTCATCCCTATTCCCCTATCCGATGCGAGTTTCAAACGTCACTCGGACTGCAGAATTTCTCATCAGCTGTCATACAAAAGGTTGGTGCTTTACCCCAGAAACGATGCTCGCTCGGAGAGACACATTGTATCTTCCTTCACCATCAAAAGCTGAAATTCGTCGTATGATATATGTTCTGCCAATCTGACCCTAATCCCAACAGAAACAAAAATAACTCAAGAAATGTCAGATTCTACATTGTAAGGCTTAACTACCAAGCCAAATGTATGGTTCTTCATTAAAAGTACAGATCCTAAAAAGGCAAGGAAAGATTTTTAAACCCCACTAGATCCATAAATACTTCTACGAGAACATTAATGCAACGAACAGGTTTAGCAATTTCTGACAATTAAGTTAAGATGTAATTCCAGATATGCATCATAAACGCAATAAGTAAAGTGATTATACAAACAGTTAAAGTACATCTCACAATAAAAATCACAGTCTATCTGCCATTTACGTAATGGCTTCGATATTGCTAAGAGATGGTAATGGCAGTTTATTACATCTTTCTGTCAGTTTCGACGTGTATTCTGCATAGCAAAAAGAACACTCTCTTTGGATTATAATTCATTTGATCCGGGAGTGTTTTAACACAAATAAAGAACAGAAAAGGATATGTTTAACGTTGAGATGCAAAACGCGTCATTAAATCATATCTCCATAAATGTTGGGTTTTGATATACTTTGCCGTAGGAGTGTCTATTGTTATCATAGACAAATCTATTTAAAGAAATATAAATGTCAAAAGCCACACAATTATCACAGTTTTAAATAACAGTAGAGCCTCCGTAATTGTTGAAGTTAAACACAACAAAGGTATACACGTGCAGTGGTACTTTTGCCATTGACCGTTGCATGGCGTTGTTCAACTCTGTACGTGTTGTCCATGTTGTCTGTTAATTTTACTTTGTCTGTGAATGTATGTGTATATGTTTCTTGGGTACATTTTTATTGAAATTGGTGTCGACAAACAGACACGAAAATCTATAATTCTACTTTTTATGTTTGAAAAAAAGAAGAAAAATACAGCAGGCAGATTACAGTTTGCGTACAAAGCGCAGGACGCATTTGGAAAGAAATATCACAAGCTCAGCAAATTGCACTACTTGTAAATCATATCAAAACGTATCCAGATGTTAAAGTCTTTGGTAGAGACGTGTGTAAATGTATTGAATTCTATCTAGTCTACCTGCAACATTCAAAATAAATACAAGAAAGTGATATCGCAGTCAAACTCTCCAACCTTATGTTAAATATTTTAAGCAAAATCAAGACAATGTGGTTGTTTATCATTTCAAATCTGCATCATATTTTGGCCATTTATTTTATTTATTACGTTCATTGTACTATAGCTGTACAATTAAACCCTGTATAGACAGTTTCTGTTTCAAATTGGAATTTTATGCCAGAATTATTAAGTGATGCATAGAAATATAAGGGAAAATTCATATTGTTTGCTTCTCAAAGTTTTCTACGGCTACAAAAGCTTATGCATATTTTCACCTTCCAACATGTAAACTTTCTACTGCACGATATCTCTTAAATTAGGATAACAAGAAGACGATATTCAATTGCGAATTTTCCCAGAACTTTGTTCATTAGAATGACTCTTGTGTATACTTCACTTGTTACTAATCCGAACATACTTTAAAGTGTTTCTCGTTAATAAATATTTATTGTACACTATACGCACGTTAGTATGAATCGAAATTCTTACCTGCCAAAATGTTACATCGACATCCTCGTAGAAATAGTCCTCATATGTGGCATTTATAGTAAATAAATTAATAAGCGTATCGTTATAATACGAACAATTGGTGCTATTATTGATTGATGATTTCATGTCTTCCATGTTGTAATGGCTAACCATTAAATGTACGTTATGTTCATTTTAAACTCAGCCTATAAGCCAGTTTTGCTTATTTCAGGTATAAGAAACACAAGCGGATTTCTTACTTTATGTCAGGTTTTGAGTTCACATAAAAATAGAACTGAGGCTTAGGTTTTATTTCATTTTCAAAGCTTCAATCGCTGTAAACCTTCGTGTAGCGTTGACCTACGAAATTACTATATGATTCAATTTAATAATACTGTTTACTGATACTTTACAAACATTCATCATTCAAACGTAAATACACCTTTTTCACATTCTGTTACTTTTTTACAAAAGAATATCAAACATAATGTTATCATTTGTCCCCAAATACCAGAGCTACAAAAGTTAACATTAAATTTCGTTCCTGTACGTTTGAGGCAAATCATTGAAAAAAGAATTGACATAGGTTCCTCATGAAGTCTTTATTTATGCCATCTACAATACATAATTTTAAAAAGGTTCCTCACTCAGCATATTTCAGGTGCAAAAACGAATGATTCTAAAAATGTTTCGCTGACTGGCACAAATTACTTTCCAATGTAGTCCTGTCATAATCTTTTGACCTCCTTTTCCTTTTCAAATTGAAGAAATTTGATCTATAGTATTCTATATATTAACTCTATTTATACGGTACTATAATATCGGTATACATCAACAAAATGTATCGACACAGTAAAACCGCTGACTGACCTTATGCGGAGACCGTGCTTTAAATAATCAGTTTCTATGGAAGGCCGGTGCGCCATGTTAATTGCCAAAGGCTAAATGACAAATAGTTAATACGAAATATTATTTCCAAAATGCAGAATGTTAAATATTTACTGTTTAACGGTAATTGTCAAACGATAAATGCTAATTGTTAATTGAGAAATGCGAAACAATAAATACCAACGACCTTTTGCTACGTGCTTATTAATAAAAAATATATATCAGTATAATATGAATGAATCCTTTAAATAGTCATTTGCCTTTGTTACATAGCTATGTCTCTATTAAAAACCTTTTCCAGTAAACAGTTTCGGTCAAATATTCTTATCGCTATTATAACATGCTATTGTTTCAAGTCAGACTGGTAGAATGTTGTATTCTAAAATGATTAAAATGTACATTCATTAGGTTAAGATATAGAAATTTTTAAATCATAAAGTATAAGACTTTGATGTTAAGCATTTATCGTTTAGCAATAAGCATTAGCTATACGTATTTAGCATTTGGCATTTAACATTAAGTATATAGCATAAAGCATTTAGTTTGTAGCATAAAGCATTAAGTAAATGGCATTTAACATTAAATAATTGGCATTTAGCATAAATAATTTGGCATTTTGCAATTAGGTAGCTTGACGCACCGGCCTTCCATAAGTGTCTGCATCATTACAAATGACAAATGTAATCTTAATCCGATTTATTTTAGTTTAAATCGTTTAAAATCTGTCACACAATACTTGTTTTGCATCAGTGACAAAACATAATAATTATATAACCATGATACGGACGTATAGTAATACCATAAGTGGTGAACGTGTTATGTTTTTAAAGATACATAAAAGTGTATATCAGTCCTAAAATTTATACTTTAAACTATTAAAAACTGCCTAATTATTTTATAAAATATTGGATTAATTACAATTATTTTGCAATCTTCTCAATTAAATTGCAATTAATTACTTGGTTTTTGGGACAAATAATAAATTACTCACAATTATTCAAGACAAATAATCAATCATAATTAATTAAGGAGTAGTTACATTAATAAGACCAGAACGAATTACTATCAGGTACATTATTTTCATCAATTCAGTATTTTCTTAAGACAAATAATGCAAATGACAGATTTTGTGTGGCAACCAACATACCAGACATGCACCTTAAAGCTATAGGTGATGAAAGAATATAAAAAGTATTGGCACCTTATTGTTTACAGCACAACAGGTATACACTATGTTTACTTTACAGTGTGAAATTTAGCCTGAGCACTAATAGATGCGGCACAATAATTAAGAATAATTAGATGTTATTGATAATAATTGGTCAAATCTGAGTCAGTAATTAATTAATAACAATTGCTTTATTTGACTTTTGTCTCAATAAATAATCACTTTCAAAAATTTAAAATTTGTTAATTAATTACAATTAATCAAATTACAGTTATAATTAGGTACAATCCTGGTTACCAGATGATATTTGTGACCGGAGCTCTACAAATATACAAGTTCAAATTCAGCCAAGAAATGTGCATTTAATGTAGATATTCTATATAAAAATCAATATATACTGGTAAAACATTTTAGTTAAAGACTGGTGTTGTGCATTTTAATTCATGCAAGACATCAAAGAAATTTTCAGAAAAAAAACTCTTAGACTATTATTTCAATATAAAAAGGAATAATGGGGCTAATTATGTTTGATTAAAGACACAAGACAACGTAAGCGCATTTTATGGCAGTGTTTATACATGAATTGCATTAACAAAATTAAGAAAAACAAACACTATTCCTCAACAATAATAAGATGTCAACAAACATTGCATGCACTATTATGCAAAGGATTTAACACAGCACATGCAGTCAAGTCAAGATTTTTGTAACTTGTCAAAAACTAAATATTTCTAGTTTTCGTACCAATGACAAATTAGCTCAGATGTAAAACATACTGACTACATTGTATGTTCAACCAATGATTCGCAGTGGTTTAAAACTCCTCGACCGCAGTTAATATCCTTTTTATTTTCGCACCAAAGTAGTTAGATTGGTTTGAGAGTTTAAATTTTTTTAAAAGAAAATTGTTTTTTTTTTATTCTTATTTCAGGCCGACCGCCAAGTTTTATTTAAACTCTACCTACTGAGCCTTAACTAGATCTTAGATGGATTACGGTTGTATTTTTACGGTTTGGTAAGAAAAAATTTATAAGAATAAAATTTGTCCGGACTACTTGTTTTTCTTCTCTGTGGAAAGAGAATTTATATGAAACAATTGCCACCATAATATACCAGACCAATTGTGGGAAAGCGCTTAGCCTAGCAGTAGAAACCATCGTGCAGACTCTACAAAAAAAATCAATTAACCCAAATAAGATAATACTGCAATGCAGAATTGTACTACCCATTGGTACTAGTCAAACATTTACATATATACTGTACTCTCTTATAATATCTCACAAATCAGCAGTGACATTTAAGTGATTTAACTGATTTCATATATTCAATGAATAAAGTGTGATTATCTTATTACAATTTTTATATGCAGTGCAGTTTGATTCAATACACAAAATCCAGTAACTTAGCTTTCATGCAAATGAAATGTATTGCAATCTAAATGAAGTTATACATTTTATCAGTCATTTTCTAAATTGACCTTAAGTGACATAGTTATATGAGCCGTGCCATGAGAAAACCAACATAGTGGCTTTGCGACCAGCATGGATCCAGACCAGCCTGCGCATCCGCGCAGTCTGGTCAGGATCCATGCTGTTCGCGAACAGTTTCTCAAATTCCAATAGGCTTTAAAAGCGAACAGCATGGAGCCTGACCAGACTGCGCGGATGCGCAGGCTGGTCTGGATCCATGCTGGTCGCAAACCCACTATGTTGATTTTCTCATGGCACGGCTCATATGTTATGCTTTCAAATTTTAATTACTATTTCAGAGTTATAGAAATTATACATACGTTATGCATTTAAAAACGTTTAATCAATTAAAAATTTGTAAATGAAGAAACAAATTATTATCAATTCATATGATTATTTTAACATATTTTTTTTTCTTGACTAGCGGACACTGTTGTTTTATAAATGTCTTAAACATATTAATAATCGCATTAACGAGTAACCTGTTTTTAATGTTTTACACTACAAAATATGATACGAAAATATCCGTGCTAAGCGTACGTGTATATTTCAAAATAAACGTATTAAAAATAACTGAAACTAAACTAAAATTACTCAGAAATAATGTTTGCATCTTTTTCTTAAAACTTTCTTAAAACTATTGTATGCTCTCGCAAACAGGCAATATGTTAAAAATAGTACATACATTTATAAACTAACTAAAATCAGCCAGATGAACTCTCATTACTTGACAATACAGTGACGAAAAAGCTGTTTCCGCAACTGTTTTAAAAGAACTATGATTTAAAAGCCCAATGTTCCCTACATGTCAAAAGTAATAGAATGGTTATCGAGTGATGCTTTTGTTTCGCGAATAAATAACTTTGAATAAATGTTGCTTGTTTTTATAAACACTAAGGCGCCTGTAGATACAATTTATATAGTATACATCAAATATTTAATGAATAATTTGTGGTTATCTTGTTACGATCTTGATATGCATTGCATTTGGATCTAAAATGAGAATGGAATTGAAAAGAACACATCAAAACAGTTATTGTCATATGATAAAAAATTCGTTCAATATCAATAAATGTTCCTTATCAAAAGGAATTTTTTTCATGAATAAAGAACAGTTATTGGGCGTGTATTACAAGTGCTTGATAATAAGCATATGATATTTCGATCATGTACCGTAACAACATAAAAGCGATCTAATTTCACCAAAGAAAATGTTGTAACATTAATTATGGAACCATTAGTGCAGAGCAAGATTGATTTGGTATGTTATGAGGAAAAATCATTTTCTAAAATGGAGATCTTGATATGTCATGCTGTTTAAGTCACTCTTTTGTTGCCATTACTTCAGATACAAAAAAGGTCGTAAAAATTATTATGGAACCATGAGTGCAGAGAAAGTTTTATTTGGCATGTTATGAGGAAAAACATTTTTCTAAAAATGAAAATTGTGATATGTCGTGCTGTTTAATTCACTTTTTTGTTGCAATACTTCAGATACAAAAAAAGGTCGTAACATTAATTATAGATTTGGCATGTTATGAGGAAAAAAACATTTTCTAAAATGAAAACCGTGGTATGTCGTGCTGTTTAAGTCACTCTTTTGTTGCCAATACTTCAGATACAAAAAAAGGTCGTGAAATTAATTATGGAACCGTAAGTGCAGAGAAAGTTTTTTTTTTTGGCATGTTATTAGAAAAAAAAAAACATTTTGCAGAGCAATATAAACAAAGCAAAGTCATATTTGACCTTTGACCCCTAAGTGTGACCTTGACCTAGTCATCCGAAACAAGCGCTATGTACGTCGTCTCAGTGTGGTGAACATTTTTGCCAATTTTCTTGAAATCCTTCCAGTAGTTAAAGAGTTACAGAGCGGACATGAAACACACCCGTATGACATTTGACCCGTAAGTGTGACCTTGAACTTGAAGCTAGTCATCCAAAACATGCGCTCTGCACGTCGTCTCCATTAGGTGAACATTAATGTCAAGTTTCTTTGAAATCCTTCAAGGGGTTCAAGAGATATAGAGCGGACACGAAATTGCTAACGGACGGACGGACGCACGTACTCACGGTATGGACGGAAGGACGGACGGACGGACACCAGCGTCATAACATAATACATCCCTTCGGGCGTATAAAAAGGTCGTAACATTAATTATGGAACCATTAGTGCAGAGAAAGTTTTATTTAGCATGTTATGAGAGAAAAAATCATTTTCTAAAATGAAAAAAGTGATAGGTCGTGCTGTTTAAGTCACTCTTTCGTTGCCAATACTTCAGATACTTAGGTTATCCCGGATATGTTAGTAATTATACTACGGCTCATTGAAATTTAAACGTTTCGTTAAAATGTAGATCATGTGGAACTGCAATTCCAAAGTTTTACTTGTTTTTTATATCATGTCTGTATAAAATTCACACATTTTATTAACATCACGACCTCGAATTTTACCTCCATTTGTTTCATTTCATTTCTTTCATATGTCTAATTCTATTAGTATAATGTGGAACAAGAATGTTTTGTACACTTTTTCCTCTTAAGTCTTTTATTTACCCATTTGTTTTAATAACGTTTCCATTAAGACGCCTTTTCAGCCAATTCATCATTTTGTAAATTGGTGACTTAGGACAAATGTTCTGACACTATAATTATACATGAGTGTTAAACTATCTTATTACGTAAAAAGCAATAGATTACTTTAACGAGAAACATGTCAAAAAAAAAAATCTTTTTTTGGATTAATGTCTTGAATAATTGTTCTTTTGTGTGCAATAGCACATTTTTGCAAACGCTGAGAAATTTATCTTGTTATACACGCAAAAATATCATAATGATGCAAAAAAGAAGAAAGTTTTTTTTGTGTACTTACCACTAGCGATGACTGGAACAGAATATTCTCAGTATCAACATCTTGGTCAAATTCTTGAGGCAGGTTTTGAAGAACAGTTCTTGCTCCTGATACCTTTCCTCATATTTCCTTATAAATGATTTATCGAAATCGTTAGGTGTGCGTTAGATGTAGAGCAACGTTTAAATGTAATATCATCTTTCATCAATTTAGTTGACATTAAGTTTCATAGAGTTAATACCAATGATCAGACAAAAATGCAAACATACGTGGATACATGTAAAATCTTACATAGTGCAATGGAATATATATGAGCCGTGCCATGAGAAAACCAACGTAGTGGGTATGCGACCAGCATGGATCCAGACCAGCCTGCGCATCCGCGCAGTCTGGTCAGGCTCCATGCTGTTCGCTTTTAAAGCCTATTGGAATTGGAGAAACTATTAGCGAACAGCATGGATCCTGACCAGACTGCGCGGATGCGCAGGCTGGTCTGGATCCATGCTGGTCGCATACCCACTATGTTGGTTTTTCCATGGCATGGCTCATATTAAGGTTATATACTGTAGATATCTTGCCAAACATGCGTATCAGTGTTATTTGCTAAAACTATTCCGCTGTTGTTGTTTATCCTTACATAGAGATGTGTTGTTTTTGGCGCTCTTATTTAATGGAATTCATTTACATTAATGCCTTTGACTTAATAAATAGCTAATGTAAACTATTAGCATGTTTCCGCAACTGTTTTGAAAGAATTATGATTTAAAAGATCAAAATAATTTTCCAGAAAGATTTGAGGAAAACTTGTTAAATCTCCGCTCAGATTGTGAAACAATAATTTTAGGTGACTTCAACATTTGTTTTTACCAGAGACGAAGTATTTTTAATAAAACATATTCCAATATTTTGAAAATTTTTAATCTAGATCAAATTATTTGCGATGCCACTCAGGTCTCACAGAATTCTTCATCACTTATCGATCATATTCTATGTAACAACATTCAGTCTGGTGTTATACCTATAGTAGTAAGTGACCATTTTATGACTTTTCGCACTAGGAAAGTGTCGAAAGGATTTTTTAATAAACATAAAACTGTTAAAGTCAGGTCGATGCGAAATTACACCAACAGGAATTTATACAAAATTTGACTGAAGCTGACTGGAGTACTTGTTTTTTTTTTTTGCAACAAACGTTAATGACGCATGGTTGGGTTTTCAGAATGTTTTTTCTAAAAGTAATGAATAACATTGCACCTATCAAAGAGGTGCGAATGAAAAATAGAACAGAACCATGGATGACATCAGAAATACTTGAACTTATCAAATTAAGAGATATTGCTTTGTATAAATTTAGGAAACATAACTCTACTGAATGCTACAAAGAATTCTGTAAATATCGTAATAAAGTACAGTACTCAATTAGATCTGCCAAATCCAATTATTTTGCAAATAAAGTTGAAAAACATAAATTTTACTCAAAGGGTTTATGGCATCATTTGAAAAAGCTAGGTCACAAATCCAATCCGAGAAATAGTTCAAACATTGTTTTAAAAATTGACAATAAAGTATGTCATGATTCTGTCAAGATAGCAAATCATTTTAACTTTTTTTTTTTCACTACTGTTGCGTCAAACTTAATGAGTAAGCTTCCAAGTCCTACAAATTTGTACAATACATCCTTGCAGATTTTTAAATCATTTTATGGAAATAAGGATAAACCTATTTACTTTAAAATTAATCATGTCTCACAGAAATTTGTCCATAAAGAATTAACTAAGCTTAATGCCCTGAAAAGCACGGGTTTAGATGGTATTCCGGCTAAGTTTATTAGAGATGGGGCAGACGCCCTTAAGATTCCTATTACTTTCACCATAAATATGTCTATTGATTCAGGAATTGTTCCCGACGGCATGAAAACAGCTAGGGTTTGACATATATATGAAAAGTCTTCCCCACTTGAAGTAGGTAACTATAGACCTGTAAGCATTCTCAGTGTTGTTTCTAAAATTCTCGAGCGTTCTGTATATAATCAGTTTTCAGAATACTTGCATAAGAATTCCCTATTATACCAGTTCCAGTCAGGTTTCAGATCCAATTACTCTACCGATACCTGCCTTATACATCTGTTAGATTATAAAAAAAAAACAGAATAATTCTGAAAGTTCATACACTGGCATGATTTTACTTGATCTACAAAAGGCGTTTGACACCGTCGATCATACTATCCTTTGTAACAAGCTTACAGTTATGGGGGTTCAGTCAATAAATTGGTTTAAATCTTATCATACTGACCGAACTCAGATAGTCAATTTGAACAAAGTTTCATCCAAATCTGACGAGGTCACATGTAGAGTCCCCAAAGGAAGTATCCTCGGGCCTTTACTCTTTCTTTGCTACGTAAATGACATGCGAACGTGTATAGATTCGGACTGCAAGCCTATATTATACGCCGATGACAGTGCGATATCGTTTGCCAATAAGATCCCCATATTATTTCAGAAAAATTAAGCAGAGTTATGGAAAATTGTTCAACATGGTTAATTGATAATAAATTGTCCCTACATCTTGGTAAAACGGAGTGTATGTTGTTTTGTTCTGTTAGGAAGCTCAAGAAAATTTCTTCCTTTAAAGTTGTCTGTAACGGTCATATAATACCTTGTCAAAGTAATGTAAAATATCTTGGTTTACGTATCGACAAGTTTTTACATGGTGAGCAGATAGTAGACTCAATAGTGAGTAAGGTCAATGCACGGGTAAAATTTTTATACAGACACTGTAGTAATTTCAGTATTCAAACAAAGGAAACGTTGACAAGTGCATTTATACAATGTCACTTTGACTACTCCTGTTCGGCGTGGTATGCTGGTCTCACTTAATCTCTGAAAAGCCGTTTACAAGTAACCCAGAACAGGGTTATCCGATTCATCCTTAATATACCATCCAGGACCAGTATAACCTGTGATATATTGGAAGAAGTCAAACTCTTAAGGGTCGAAGATAGGGCTAAACAATTACGACTTAATCATGTATATAATATATTTTTCACGGCATTGCACCACAATATCTTAGTCAAACCGCACTAGATTTATTAAGTTTAACTTTGTTGTTCCAAAAGTCAAAAGTTTTGGTGCTGATTCTTTTATATCAATGCAATTAAAGATTGGAATAATCTTCCCGAGTTTATTAAGTCGAAAACAAATAAGCATAGCTTTAAACATTTTTCAAGTGTGCACTTCTAAGAGAAACCTCGGATACTATTTTGTACTGAGACATTCCTAAAAATGAAAATGAATATTTGTATTTTCTTCTGTCTTAATTTTAAATATAGAACCACTGTGATGATATTCAGGACATATTTTTTTTAGATAACGCTACATGTATGTGTTTTACTTAATAATATACACTATTTTTTACCAATTCATTGTACTGGTCACACAGTATACTTGTGAAGGTAATGATTGAAAATTATATCTACCTAATGGGATCCCATCGGAAATAAGTGATTAATTTTACTTTGATGGAACATCCCAGGTATTAAGATCATATCTTTGTTCTATTTGATAGATCATAAAGTATACTTGACGTAATCTTTCATGTATTACTTAACATATCTATTTTAAGATGTTTATAACATTACAATCAACTCATGTTAATCTATATTAGCTATTGTATACATGTTTTTTATTGCATTAGTTATATATAATGTTTTATGATCTTATGCCTGAATAAATTTGAATTTGAATTGAATTGAGTTGCTCTTACTATCATTTGAAAGTAGACAGACTGCACATTTTCTTCAATTTTCTTTTATCCGTTCATTAACATTGATAGCTATTCAGGGCCATTATAAAATGTAATTATTCATTGTAGGTACGTAATATCCCATAGTCATTTTGGAAAAACATCCTACCATTACCAGATAGGGTAATACTTTAAAAGGTTAAGTTCCTAAATGTTTATACATAATTATGTACTATTCTTATTATGTAATCTGTCCCTGTTAACTTATGTACATGTATTCTTTACAAGAAATATCTGGTTTACGTGATCTTTACCAGCGACAAAAAAGCTAAAGCTTGTATTGAGAATCATAACTATGAAACCCACACATATGGATCTACTGGACATTCAGATAAACAAAACCGCCTAGTTTATGATCAGTTCCGGTGTTTCCAAGTGTCTATGATCGAAGGAAATGTAACTCGCATTGAAGGTACTAAATGTCATATTCATAAGTGGGGTTATTTAGAGTATTGTTCAGACATTGAGAACAACAGTATTGTCAACTGAATAAAGCTGACCATTGTCCACAAATGGCCAATGTTAAATTATACAAATGTGACGTGAATTGCTAACATAACGTCACGGTAATGGAACATGTACGAAGTAATATGTATTCTTCATGCATTTATGTATGACATTAAATTGACACATACATTACACAAACATCATCACTGTATTAAACTGATAAAATATTGATGTATTTCCACTGTTAGTGTATTTTATTCAAATCAAATACGAGAAGTTATTGCATGACTTCAAAAAATTACAAAAATTAAGCTATAAATTTGTATCATTTAAATAAAATAGCGAATATGCTCTAAACATGCCTAATAGTATGCCCTTGCATTAATTTTGTTTTGTAGTCCTTCATTTATGTAAGTGGTATGTATTGCAGCTCACATCAAAGACGTCTTCATATGTCAAAACAGTGACGTTTTGAAGAATAAGTTTATTCATTTCATACGTGAAGATATTAGTTTTTGTTAACGTGAAAATATATGACTTGTACTGCAATATATAGACACTGAAGCACTGTCGCCACCATATGTCTTACGCAAAATGTCAGTAAGTTTTCAACTCAAATAATCGACTGACTGAGTATGCTGTATAAATGATCGTTAAACTGATTAACGTAGATGTTTCTCCGATTAAAATGTTGATATATTATTGGTAGACAGAACTTGTAAACATACACTTTTTGCTGTATCAAATTATCCAGTTCATGTCCTTTTGACGCAAACACTATGTCGATATATGATAACAAGTGGATTCTAGTGGTGTTAACATCTTGTCTGTCCTAAACAGATGAAATTCCTCACCATTCAGTGCAGTGGAATCTACTTTGCTGTCACAGATCATTAATCATACTAAGCATGGTTTCACTAGGTAATGGATTTTCACAAAGTCTTATTCAACGTAGACTGGTTACCACTCATACAGCAACGCGTTGTAATGGTGGAGCCTTTTAATGCATAAACTGAAACATAAATGATAGGCCAATTGCATGTTTATGTCTTTATATTACGATTGACACGTAAGTTTCCTCTATATTTTGTTGTTTAACCCTGATCCAGACTTGTGAGGTCAAATTGACCCTAAGTATATAGCCGGTTTAAACATTTTTCTGGCACACTTATTAGTCCATATACCATGTGTTGTTTAACAGTGAAAACAGACAAGCCGTATATGTTGTCACTTTAAAAGAATAAAACATAAACTATAAAAAGTGAAACTACACATGTTGCCCAAGACAGAAAAACTGAAAACGTTACAGGCTTGGTTTCATTGCTCTGTTAAGAGAAGGAAGTGGAAAAACATCCTACCATTAATGCCTTGAAGCACCGGGTTGGACAGCACTCAGTATTAGCACAAGTTACAACTATAAAATACACTTCAAAGACATTTAATATAAGTTTCCATACGGCGGTATATAGAGCATCTTCAATGACGATTATCATTATTATATATAGCTGCAAAAATATTATGTATAAAATAGTATTGAGTTTTTGTCTTTGTTTTAAGCTTAAATAAAAGAGAAAATCCCTCAAATAATGTCGTGAGAAAGACCAGTTTGATATTCCTGGGTTGGGTCAGAGGAGAGGGGGCTTGGGGGGATTTATTAAAAAATAGATTTGCTTAAACAAATATTTTAGCTTCAGCAACTTAAAAAAGAGATTTCCAAGCCGCCAAGCACTGAAAAAAATGTTTTGGATCCAAGTAAGAGTTTATTAAAAAATAATCCATTATTATCATTATCATATTAGTCATATTTTCTTCTTTTAAAGTGATTTCAGATTACGTAATTTTCGGTGTTCAACATATAAACTGTTAAAGGACAGGATAAGAAAATGCTAAATATATGCTTGAATGTACATGCGAATCATTATGTATATGAATATAAATCACGACAGTATTGCAAACCGAATAAAGTAAAACAAAATTGTACTTTTTTTCCTCGGATGTTTACCCGACGTCTTGTATGCGTGAAACATATTTGTCAATTCACGTTTCTTTGCTAAGAACGAAGGTAAGTGCAAGTTTATAAATGAATAAATTCTTTTGCAAAGCAGGGCTGTAACGAGCTAGAACAATGATGTTAACACGTCGTCTGTTTTTCACGACTTGGAAACGAACTACCCAGTCGTGACCATTTAAAAGCATTTCCCGGTTAGAGAAAATATGTTATATGCATGTATCGCCGGAGATTTAGATGCAAACTAGCCGCATTTGTAACATTGTAGATAGTAAATTGGTCAGAATGGGTCACTGTCTGAGCAAAAAGATCGTTATTGTTCAGGACATGTAAAGTTTATTCATGCACATTAGAAAAAGCAGTATTTTCAAGGGAAGAAAAGGGCCATAAAACCTCTGCATACATGTATGTTTGTCTGAGAATCTGAATGAATCAGCTGGTCAGCACTGATAAATGTTGCCATAATAACTTAAAGTAATGTTATAATGTGTATCTAATTCATTTTTACAAAAACAAATCTTGTCTTTGTTTCAGAATGAATGAAAACGGCTACAATAGAAAAAGCAGCATTTTCGAGGGAAATAGAGAGCCATAAAACCGCTGCATACATGTATATTTGTCTGAGGGTCTGAATGAATCAGCTGGTTAGCACTGATAAATGTTGTCATAATAACTTTCAAAGTAATGTTAGTTAATGTGCATCTTATTCATTTGTACAAAAACAAATCTTGTCTTTGTTTCAGAATGAATATAAACAGGCACCATGGAAATAATGGTTTAGATCGTTGATGTGTTAGAGGCTGTGTTCGGCGTATTCCAGTGCTTGAATATTTCTTATTAAGCAAGGAATATATGGTGGCGACCAGAAAGGTAAATGTCAATATTTCATAAAGTTAAACAATATTACCATCTGAAAAAAAAAAGAATGTTCTCTAAGTAATCGAAGAATAAAGTATACTTGTAATAACAGACAGGGGTCAGAATGAAAAACCTGGCCATGCACTAAATGTCATCAGCTTTACCTTGAGTGACAATAAATGGTATAATAATCATCGTTCATGTCATGCATGAATGTTTCAACTACATTTGAGACGTGCCATGAGAAAACCAACATAGTAGGTATGCGACCAGCATGGATCCAGACCAGCCTGCGCATCCGCGCAGTCTGGTCAGGCTCCATGCTGTTCGCTTTTAAAGCCTATTGGAATTGGAGAAACTGTTAGCGAACAGCATGGATCCTGACCAGACTGCGCGGATGCGCAGGCTGGTCTTGATCCATGCTGGTCGCATACCCACTATGTTGGTTTTCCCATGGCACGGCTCATTTGTAAAGCAACCTGTGCAGTAGGTCTACAGATATACTTTTGTAATAATCAAAACTTCATTAACTAAAGAAGTATAGAGACATAAATAGTTCTAAAATACTTAAATTCAAATTTGAAATGAACATGCACATATTGTCGGGACTGTCAAGTTTGATTTTTGTCTTCTTTAATTAGTATGCCACTTTTGACTTTTTAATATCACAGTCGGTACCTTGTGTATCAAAACTCCTCCTGTACTTTCCATCATGTTCGAATAAATCATGGTATACATCATACAGCAGACATACACACATTGTCGTGGATTTTATATCTAGTGTTTCTTTTCTTGAGATATTGCCTGTTTTAGGCTTTATAGATTTAATATTACAGTTCCTTTTGTACTTATTGCATTCAGCTTCTCCCTCATTTTCTACTAGTTCCCATAAAACATCATTACCATAAACGTCAGGGCCATAATGTCTATTTCATTCTGGCGTTATGCCCATTTTTAAAATATTACAATTACAATTTTACCTAATGTACTCATTTCCTCCTACAGTTTTCATTCAGTGCCAGTATGTTTGTTTGCAAATTGTCAACATGAAGTGGTCATGCGCATATTGCTGGGACTTCCATGTCTGATTATTTTTTCTTAAAGCAATGTCCTTTATTTTGAAATATCAAAAATACACTTGTAAATTGTGTAGTCACAGTTTTAATTAAATTTAAACGAAACTGTGTACACATCATCAACAAGAAGTGAAAATGCGTATAGTGTAGTTGAAAATGTAGATGTATGAAAACGATGTAGACAAATATTTATCATAATGCTGAAATTCATAGGTCTTTGTCTTTATTAATTATGTGAGTTCTTAAGACATGACATCTTTTCCTAATAATATATGTCAGATTAATATTTTATTTGCAAGAAATAACATTTTTATATTTTGTATTCTAAAATTTGTAGTTTAAATGAATGAAACCTGCAAAATTTATTACTGTGTATAAAAATTAATGTTAATGAAACAATGACGAAAACTTCTTCTTTCAGATTCTCGTCCAAAGGATCACTAGTGTTTGAAGAAATGGTCAACAAAACCTTCTTTGGCGGATCATACAAGATATGAAATCATATTGCCAGACACAAATTTGGAAAATTTGAGAGAAAAAATATGAAGGATTAGAGAGAAAGAATAAACATCAAGCATTGAGAACCTGTTTGAATACTTTAAAATTTAACAATTGTTATTGACTTAATGAAAGTTGAGAAATGTGTATTTTGATTAACCATCTCTCCCGCCAAATTGTGTGTCCTGTCAATTCTGACTCAATATTGCTTTTCAATTTTATGAGCATAATTCTACATAACAAAAAGTGTAACGTGGTTACATCAATTTAGTACGCTAGTCCAGTAGGGAATATACGTTTGCTCGTTTTCTGTCAGTCTGTCCTTTATGTGCCCAAACAAAATTTTTATTAAGCTTAGAAACACAAACATCGTATCTAAGACAGTAACACACTGTATCTCGTGTGTCTCGTATTTCGTTTATAGAAAGCTGTCTGTGATGTTTTAAAGGTAAATGTGCTATTGCTTTTGACATGTACTTCTTATGAGAAGTAACCTTAGAAAGAGACGTAAAGTGAGATTCAAATAATGTTAATCTCATTGTCGATAACGTTTTCGTGATTGAATGGAAAAGATAACTTATGCATGCCATAAAAAGTGGTTAATTAGACATGTCCTAAAAATTGTAAGATATCATTTAATGCAGAAACGTATTTTGCAGTGTTCAGTGATTTCATAAGGAGTCAAAAGAATGTGACATCTTAAAAATATGATATATACATGTACTAATTTATCATCAAATAAGTTGAGAGGTACATCTTAACCCCAAAAATGATCATTAATATTTTCAGTACATCCAGTAACATTTTTGCATAACAAATATGGAGTGCTTTTCTTGTAAGATTTATTTTCAAAAGTTTTAGCAATTTCATAGAAACATATTGCTTTACGTTCATAAACTTGCCAAAATAGTTTTGACAGTTATAACTTATAGGTTTAGTATTTGGTAGCCATATAAACGATAATTGTAACAAGTTATTGCGTAATCAGCACAATGGACATTTTATTCAAAGTGTGTGATGTTCATGCGAAATACACAATGTATAAGGAAAATAAAATATCACACCAAACTATTTCATAGCCTAGAATTCACAAGGAATAGTAACGCATGTTTAAGTATTGACAATGTCATATTACGTATTCTGATGTAAGTGATTGTATCATAAATTTATTATCCATCCAGCAGAAAGGGAAGTCCCTCTCACCCTCAAAAAATTTCTGCAGTTCTTAGCTAGAGTACTGCATTGTTTTGACAACATATACAAAACAAACACTACATACATCTAATTGTAACCATTATTTCTTTAGTTATCTTACACCTCCCTGTTATTTTTTAAGGAAACGAAAATATGTTAATCCATGTTAAATGGCGCTTTGAACAGGAACTTTAGACGCAGACCAGAAGATAATTTAAAATGTATTTGTCTCTGATGTTAATTATAACTTGTCACGAATTCAGAGATAGCTCAGCGGGAATTTGGAATTGAAGTCGACGATTGATAGATCGTTGACGTCACTAAACCGCAGGATAATTATAGTGTTGCTGGACTTTATTGTGATCTTGATTCACATTCTGTACGAAAAGAAACATATGAGCCGTGCCATGGGAAAACCAACATAGTGGGTATGCGACCAGCATGGATCCAGGCCAGCCTGCGCATCCGCGCAGTCTGGTCAGGATCCATGCTGTTCGCTAATAGTTTCTCCAATTCCAATAGGCTTTAAAAGCGAACAGCATGGAGCCTGACCAGACTGCGCGGATGCGCAGGCTGGTCTGGATCCATGCTGGTCGCATACCCACTATGTTGGTTTTCTCATGGCACGGCTCATATCTTCATGAATTCACACACGTAGAAAAAATTACATTTAGAAATTGTTTGTCAACAGTTATAGGTTTGTTCAGTGGTCGAGAGAATCTAGCACATATTTGTTTGTTATATGTCTGTGAAGTACTTCCATTCTCCTTAATGAAAGTCGGTGGCTCTACCCGAGCATCTGTCTATTCCCGATAGTGTGCACTGATAGGCGCCCTTAGAAGTCACCATACGATCCGCATTATGTCGCTGTAAATAAAAACCCATACAAATAAATATTAATTGCTATATTTTGTTTATGTGGACGTCAATTGCAGAATTATTTTTTTAAGTCATACCTACAAAATTTGTACTAGAGATACCGGTAGTTGAAACCATCCGATCTGTTTTAGGACTTTGAAGGAAATGAGAACCAATCAAATATCAATCGAATGATGAGCGCATTATCATCCATGATCATTTATCATCATTTCCGAAAGTAAAATAGACAACATATTTACTCATATGCTTTTTCCGACTATACAACCACCAACTTTAATTTAAAGATCAGTACCACTTAGATACAGAAAGTGTTATTGCCGATATTAAGTAACATTGATTGCGCTTGAATGTTAAGTTTATTGTTTCTTTCTTTTCCATTAACCAATTTATTAGGTTGTTTTTATGGTTTATCTGAAAAATTCATTTCAAATTGTCACACTAGCGAGCATATAAACAACAAACCCTTTATCTGAAAACTTACAGAATAGTAATGTGACGCACGGTGATTCTTTAATGTATTTAAAGTAGTTCTGCACGTTTGATAAACCAGAAGTGGTGGCGTGACGTAATTCATCCGGATATCGTAGAATAAAGCCTGGATTCGGCTTACGGAAATGAAAATCATTTTATGAATTAATGGCAACCCGTGAGTAAATCTACATTGTAGAAAAAAATTTGACTCGAAGGTGCAGAACTACCTTAATCTGTTACGTGTTACTTGAATGTACATAAGTATGTGTAGTCCGTTTAATAATCAAGAGATGTAAATCTACAAAGATGAAATTGTGTCCTTACTTTTAATGTCTTCCTGTTATTCGTAGAAATAATAAGACTTAGTACTTTGTTGTTTGTGTTCCATTTTTCACATCGACTGTTGTAAAGGGTCATACCAAACCCAAGTTACTTTACATTTCACTATTAAAACGACAAATCTAGTTGCGAAATTTAAGAGTTCTCACGAGGTTCATAACGCTAAAACCAAACGAGTATTTTTCAAGTTTGATAGTAGCGGAAAATACTTCGGTGAAATTTAAGGACAAGCTATAATTTTCGCATTGGACTAGAGAAATTCAAAGACCAGCAAAATTTCACCTGAAGGCCATAAATATCACGTGGTGTCACCGGTTTATCGGTATTTTCTATTTCTTTGGCGTCTTCTGCCTGTCCGCCATTTTCGGTGATCCGTACGGTGTAACACCTTAGATCAGCATAGGAAAAATTATCTTACTTTGATAAATTATCCTATCTACACCTAGTATTATCCCAGGACTATAAACACGAAGGATTTTAAAAGATCGCATAAATTTAAATTTCGCTCGTCTTCCTAACTCCATTGAAGTACTCTACATGAGAAATTTTGACCACAACTCTCGCAAAGAAAGGTCAAATTCTAGCACAACTGATTACTATATACGTATTGCAGTTAAATTCTTTGGCTGCACAGTTATCTAAATATTTGAGAACATACCCAATTCAAAATTATCTATATGCACAAAATCAAGTATTTAATATTACAGTACATGAGTTAAACAAGATGTATCACATACTATATGTCCAGTTGATTTTAGCTCAAATTTGTATAATAAAAGGATTTCTTATTCGAGATGGAATACAGATGGTGACTACTAATTTAGGAGATATCATTGGTTTTACTGATCGAGTAAAGTTTGGCAACCAGAATTTTCAAGTAAGAAAATTTCTCGGAATTCCGTATGCTGAACCACCAGTAGGAGATCTGCGTTTTGAAAAGCCTGTCATGAAGACACGATTTATGACGCCCATTAAAACGCATAAATACTCACCGAAATGCCCTCAACCGCAACTTGTAAATGAGACCATTTCTGAAGACTGTCTTTATCTCAACATATTTGCACCTGAAATATCCAGCACAAATGCAGAAACAAAGCCGGTAATGATTTGGATTCATGGAGGAGGATTTATTACAGGATATAGCAAAATCTATGACGGTGATGTAATCAGTGTCCTTGCTGACGTCATTATTGTTACACTTAATTACCGACTTGGGGCGTTAGGATTTTTCAGTACTCATGACTCTCTCGCAAAAGGCAATTATGGTTTATGAGGCCAACATCTAGCTATTCGCTGGGTATACGAAAACATTGCTGACTTCGGTGGAGACACCACAAATATAACCATATTTGGAGATTCAGCCGGTTCAAGTAGCGTTATATACCAGATGCTCTACCCTGGCAATAAAAGATTATTTAAACGAGCAATAGCAGAAAGTGGATCTATTGCTGCCTGGGCTGTTTCTCATGGAAATGCAAATTAGGAATCATCTAAAGAATTTGCTCAATACGTGGGATGTAGTGACTTGTCTAATATTTCTGCGTGTTTAAAAAGTAAATCAGAGGCCGACATGATTTCTGCGACTGT
The DNA here is from genome assembly GCF_021730395.1 of Mercenaria mercenaria. Classification (NCBI taxonomy): domain Eukaryota; kingdom Metazoa; phylum Mollusca; class Bivalvia; order Venerida; family Veneridae; genus Mercenaria; species Mercenaria mercenaria. The sequence continues at coordinate 14,175,037 of NC_069378.1, forward strand.
AACGCTTGAAAGTCTGAAATACAGTGAAGTAAACAAAAGTTGGGCCCCCGTCTTTGATGATGAATTTGTACTTGCAAAGACTCCTGATATATTATCTGAGCTGTCCGATCCAAATTTACGTTCAAAATATTCGCATTTTTGGGATTTTGATCTAATGATAAGTGCAAACAATTATGACGGTGTTAGTTACCTATATTTGTTGATGATTTTAATTAACAATACTACACCAACCTCAGTTACAACATTTCTGTGCAACAGTTTGATAATATCATTGTGCCCAGAGCAATTGAAGGCAAAACTCCAACTGAACTGGCGTCAGATCTAACAATCCTGGAGTACACGGATTTGAACGATCCACATAACACCACAAAGCGTTTGCAAAATGCTATTGATATTTGGTCCGAATATACAGTAAATGCTCCTATGATATCCACTGCAAATGCACATTCAAGTGCCGTGTCATCCACATACGTCTATCAGTTTTCGGCAGCACCTCCAAAACGTCTTATAGCGATTCCACCTGAACTTGAAGGACCAGATGTTGCCCGTCATTCGGACGAAATGCCCTTCCTATTCGGTTTTACAGAAAATATCCGGAAGTACTGGAACTTTTCTGAAAATAGTATTGAACCAAAGGATTATCAGTTGTCATTGGAAATAATAACTATGTGGACGAACTTCGCGAAATCCGGGTAAGAAATGGTGGGTTCTCCATTAAAAAGCTAGGCTCAGGAAACCTCCTTTTAATGTTTTCCTACTTCATATTTTGTTTAACCTTAAAGTGCGAAATCCACTACTGTGATATGTTTTAAGAGATATATATGTATAATAAAACATCGAATATTCTTATACTGATTAAGGGCAAAACAGTATTTCAGTTGTTAAAGGGCGATAATAACACATTCCAGTATCTTCAGATTTTAAACAAGTTTACATTGTGCTCTGCAAGTTTCTAGTTTCTCAGTCACCGTGACAATCAATGAATTTGGATTTTAAACATTGTTTTGCTACTTTAGTTGACATTTTGAATGTTTTTTTTTACATTTCGATTTCATATGTGTGCTTTATAAATAGTCAATTTTATTTTATAAGCCATATTTTTAAAGGTGTTAATCATTTCCAAGCCTTCTGCACATCTTATCCTAGTTTTTCACTCCAGTATGCAAAATTAACAACTCCCTGTCACTACCTGTTATTAATTAGATTTTGCTGAATATTCATGCATTTTCGAAGCCTACAGAACATATACTTCTCGTGCAAGTGTTTTTGATATGATTGAGATATAACGGTTTTATAACAATTCTGTTATACTTTCAGGAACCCCAACATACCTAAGAAACTTAATACACTTAACGGTGAAACTTGGCCGGCGTATGACGGAAATGGTGAAATGTATCTTGAAATAGCGTCCAAGCAGTCGAAGATCAAACAACGTCTTAGAGCTGAACAAGTTGTGTTCTGGAACTATCTGCTGCCGGAAATGCAAACCTTTGCGAAACAGAAGCCGTGAAATGTGATAAATACATTCCAATTATGGGACTTGAATCCTAGTTCACCATACTTTCAAAACGTTATATGTTCAATTTGCTTCTTCAAAAATCGTCTTATTTCCACAATGCCGTAACTAGCTTTTTTGATAGTTTTGGAGACTTGAGTTGGAGATTTGAGTGTCAATGACTATACACTACGTACAGCCTTGTTGAGCTAAACTTTAGGCTGTTTCTGTTAGTTCTACAAGGCCACAAATTTACAATCATACAGAGGTCATAGAGACATACCTAAAGACACTAAAATCTCAGTTTTGCCAAAACTTTACTTAGTCACTCTGGAATTAAGGCAATGATATTATTATTGTATCATTAAAATAAAACAAAAATTATACAGACTTTGAACTATTGATACATTTCGGTCCTTAGGACAGGGTATCAAATTTTCTCTGTTTGAAATAAACTGGTGTTTTGTCAGCTTTACATTTCGATTTATATGATCACAGTATAGGAGCGTTTCAGTTATTTTGTACATACTTATGTAAGAACATGACAAAACTTTACTTGTCGTTCTTTAGATAAATAATTAAAAGAAACCAGTTCAAACACCTCAACAACATAAATGTAAAGTCAAAGCATCCTACACAGCATTTTCAAGAATACTGTTACGTTACACTTCACTGTCTTCGCTTAAAATGGACTTTCTCAGTTTTGAGCATGGAAAAGAAAATAATTGGTCAATGTTTCAAAGTCGAATATCCTGATCATATAAGGTTCAATTCAAAACATCAATCTTTAACAACTTTATACAATTGAATAACTATATCGACCGTTCTGTTCTGACTATGTCTACATTGCTACAAAGTTAAAGGTCGTGAGTTCAGTTCAAATGCTAGTATTTTCTTTAAGGACCTCCGTGGTTGAGTGGTTAAGGTCGCTGACTCCGAAAATTATTTGCAGAGAACAAATTACTGCTGTAAAAGGACACAGAAAAACTCAACTTTCACTTTACTGAACTGTGGTTTAAAAACACTGCAAAAGCAATGAGTTAGTTTGTATTTTAAACAATGAGGTAATTTTGGAAGTCATTACCTCAAGATTTAACTGACGTTTTCCTGGAAGATTTCCCACATGTGTATAATTCTTCATAAATTATATACATTATAAATAACGTCACACCCCATTCCTTAAAAATGGCCAAAATACGACATCGGTTTGACACGAGACCGAAATAAGGTTACAAGGATATATGGGTTTGTATACTTGTAGTAAACCTGTTACGCATGTTACACCCATTTCCCTAAAATCGACAAAAATGCGACATCTGTAATATAGAAGTTAATTGAAATGATTACTAGATGACAGATTGCAGTAGATATGATAATTATGTACAAAAACAAAAGTTTGGGTAGGGAACTGATGATTACCTAGATATTCATAAATATCAAATGACCTAATGTAGAAAATCCCTAAAAATATTTTAACTTGACTAAATATATAAACTACATGTAATTGCAGAAATACATTGACATTTCTCGATTAAATTCTATGTGCAACAGTCATTTGCTAAAAAATCCATTTTACCGGAAGTGGACATTACTACTCTGTGCTTAGCTAAATATGTTTTTTGTAGACAAGGTTTTAAACCTTACATACAGCCCTGTTTATACACACAAACAAGCTTATGTTATTTTTACAGTCTGAGATTCATTGAAATACCATTTTACATTTAAAATATGAATTTGGGTGAAATATATATATATTACTTTATTTTATTGAGATAAACCTTATTGAATTAAATATCTCAATCTGAAAAATCTTTTAATTATTTAAAGTCAACTCTATTTAGACAAGCATCACTATTCATTTATTCATTGTGGTACAGCACAGCGACATTTTAAACTAAGTTTCAGCCGATAAATCAGATTCTATTCCAGAGCAAACTGCAAGAGGTTGACAAAATCAAACAAGTGTTTCAGACTTTCAGACACAATATAAACCCGTCACAGCAAATTACATTTGAATTTAAAAATACTGTAGTTATTGTGCAGACAAATTCTCAACCTTTTTTCAGTTTCGATTAATTCAATGGCTGTCGATCTAGAGATAGTTCTCCAAACTGGCTGGTAATCAAACAGGACCTAGAAGTCATACGTTTTCTACATAAGTATGACTGTGCCCATAAGGTTGTGTCATAAGGCTGATGCATTTCTTGTATGAAGATGCATTGTTTGCTAAGGTTACTCTTTGCTGTATGAATAATGCTATTTCTAATCAAATTACCTTAGTGAACCATTCACATGACTAATGAAAGCTAAACGTTTGGTACTTAAGTTTGACTATTAATTCAATATGCTTGCGATTTTTGAGGAATATTTGTCATTAAGTTTCATCGTAGTTCACACCATTGCAGTATACGAATAGAAGGAAGACGGTTATAGAAATAAAGTGCATAAAAACAACTACTACCATAGTAACACTGTTAAAAGTATCATATCAGATGACCACATATTATTTTCCAGCTGCATTTAAGGAGATTAGCATTTTTGTATAGTCATGTAAATATAACGCGCTGAACATATATAATTCATTAACGTTAGTGTTCTCTGTCCGGAAAAAAAAAGACGTTTGATAAACTTCTACATAATGTGGAGACCATTCCTATTGCTCGCTTCCTTTTTTAGCATTTATAATTTCCGTCTTATATTCGTGCACCGATAAGAAACGTTAAACAATAGGCTGTGCTTTTTATCAGACTTCATGATTGAAATATGATCAAGATCTCTTTAAATTACATTATGGATATAAATATACAATGTATATGTTATAGTTATAATACTCTAATGACTATGTCCAATATAAATTATCAAAATCATTCGGGCTGTACTTACTGTGTTATATAATTTTAAATGAGAGATAAAGTTCACGCCTACGTGTATTGTTTTAAGTGGAACTCTATCATACATTAAGAAACATTCAAATTTGTATAGACTCCAAGAAAATAAAGGACAAGAGAATTTAAGAGCACCGAGTCCAAGAAATAAAGTGCTTTTCAGTAGAGTTGAAAGCGTAATAATTCTATTTCAAAGCGAAGGCTATCTTATTAAATAGAGGTAATAGATAGTCAAAGTTTTAAAACACTTAACATTTAGTTCCATGAGAATAGCTTGTTTCCCTTACGTTGTGAATGAATAATTGATTAAATTAACTTTATAAAAAGATTTATTAATTTACTTGAAATCTGACTGGAGTAGAAACGTGACACTGTATGGTTTAAATTACTTAGGATATCTGTAAGGGGCAATTTAACAAACGTTGATAGATATAAACTTTTCTTTCAAAATAATTACGAAAAGGCGTGGAACTGCATGCATATTTGGCTTATAACAACATTCTAAAATTTGGTAGTATTCGTGTAAACTGCTGTTTTTTGGTTTAAAAACACTAAATAATTGGCAGTCCTTATTATTATACACCAGAACCAGAATTGAGATAGTGCCAGTTGCTGCGACACCAAGCAGGACCCTTTTAAATATTTGAAACTTACATTTCCCCAAATTGTAATGGGGATGTATTATAGAAATATCAAGCACAGACCTGTCACGTGATTTCAGTAAAACAACACAATGACGTTAAGGAAAAATGCTCAACAGAGAAAAAATAATAAAAACAAAACTGAGAATAATTTGAATCCATCATAATTATACCATCTTTTCCCTACTTAGTGTCTGTATACCTTTATTATACTAATGACGCTACTATAATTCTTGAAAGGAGTAGCAATAAACAGGAGGATTCTCTCTGGTACTTGACAGGTTGTAGAGGGAAACAAAAAGAAAGGGAGTTTTCGGTATCGTATACACGGCAAAACTCGCTCGATCTGCATATAATTTCCTTATTACTTGATAGAAAAAGCGTCGGAGACAGGAAAATGGCTGCTTTCCTCGCCATAAAGCGCCTTCCACAAAATTCCTGATACTTTTCTCAAACACTTCGTCCAAATGTTTTCTTCACTAACCAGAATGTGTAGATAAAGAACACACATGACTTGAGGCGAATTTAAGAGTTTGAAAGCAGTTTTGATTACATGTAAGAGTTGCATAGATGCATTTTGTGCCCAGGAAAGGACTCGCTCTTCTGTCTTCGACACTTTTTATTTTATTAGAATCTATTAAATAAGAAGACAATTACAACCAAATGTTACACGAAAATATACACCAATTGGCTAATGTATGTTTTTCTTTGTCTCCAGACTAGAAGATGTTGGGGTTATATCTAACAAAGATTTTTACTTCAGTGTGAAATATACAGGCGTAGTGGAATGGGAGCTACCAATGTTGTTTGTGACTCACTGTAAGGTAACTCTTAAAAAAAACAAATTTTAAGGTGAAGTATTTATACTAGTAAGACAAGCACACAAGAGTTATAGAGTTAATTTGGTCAAAACTATTATTTAATGGTGAGGCAGATAAAAGTTCCTAATGAATAAATCCCAACAGTGTTTTTAATTTAAGTCTATAACGTGCCTTTGTTACGAACTGTCAAAAAGAGAAAATAGACTTTAGATTTTAGTACGGGAAATAAGCTGGGTTAAATAAAAACTGAACTTATATAAATATTAAAAAGAAGAAGAACAGTGTATTTTATTTAAGACTACAACGTACTTCATTACATGGGTGTTACAAGTGTGATTCTTGTATGAGCTATACTTATATGTATGTTTTGACATGTACATCTACTTCTTTTTGTATGGAAAATAGGAATAGATAATAATATAATACAACATACAACATTTATATGGGTTTGCACAGGTGTTACAAATTGTCAAAAGACAAAATAGACCTTTGTGTAATTTCTGTATGGTCTATGTGTTTTGACATATAAATCATGTTTTTTAGAACATTTATATTTAGGAAAATAGATAATACTATAGTATTTGTACACATACATATTGTGTTCCACTGAAAGCTTCATATATGTAATATTTTGGTTTAGCCATTAGTTAAAATAAATCATGGTTCTACCGGGTGATTTTTTTTTTAAAAAGCCTTTCCCACCTACTAGTAGGCGCTTTTAAAAAAATATGGTTCTACCCTGTGTTTTTTAAGACTTTTTCATTATTAACAGTTTTTTAGTTATAAAGAACCGTGAGACTTTGTATGTTTTATACATGTATGCACTATAAAGGCAAAATTATGGTTCTACCTGGTGTTTTTTTAAGACTTTAGTTATTAGCAGTTGTTTAGTTAAAAAGAACCTTGATACTTTCTATGTTTTATACATGTGTATATTATAAAAGCAAAATTATGGTTCTACCTGGTGTTTTTTTAAAGACTTTTTCATTATAAGCAGTTGTTTAGTTAAAAAGAACCTTGTGACTTTGTATGTTTTATTCATGTATACATTGTAAAAGCAAAATTATGGTTCTATCTGGTGGTTTTTAACACTTTTCCATTACTAGCAGTTGTTTAGTTTAGTGGAAAAAACCTTGAAACTTTTGTATTTTTATACATAACATTATAAGAGCAAAAGATGGTTCTACTTGTGGTTTTTAAGACGTTTCCACTACCAGCGGTTGTTTAGTTAAAAAGAACCTTGAGAATTTTATATGTTCTATACATGTATACATTGTAAAAGCAAAATTATGGTTCTACTTCATGGTTTATACATGTATACATTGTAGAAGCAAAAATAGGGTTCTACCTGGTGGGTTCTTTTTAAGACTTTTCCATTACTAGCGGTTGTTTAGTTAAAAAGAACCTTGAGACCTTAAACGTTAAAAAGAACCTTGAGACTTTGTATGTTTTATACATGAATACATTGTAGAAGCAAAATTACGGTTCTACCTGTAAAAAGAACCTTGAGACTTTTGTATGTCTTAAACATGTATACATTGTAAAAGCAAAATATGGTTCTACTTGTGGTTTTTTAAGATTTTTCTATTACTAGCAGTTGTTTAGTTAAAAAGAACACTGAGACTTTTTATGTTTTTGCATGTATATACTATAAAAGCATGGTTCTACCTGGTGGTTCTTAAGTCTTCTTCACTACTAGCGGTTGTTTAGTTAAAAAAAAAGAACCTTGAAATTTTTGTTTTGTAGTTTTGTACATGTATATAATATGATATGTCTTGGCTTTAATTTAAACGATATTTTAGTCTAATAAATAGAAATCATTTTTTGAGGAAAAAGTTACGGTTCTACCTGAAATTTTTTAAAACCCTTTCACCTGATAATACTTGTATTATAGCTTATACATGTAAAGAAATTCTTTTTATAATACATGTCTTCCTAACAAATGAAAACTTGTATTAGTACCTAACAGTTTAAAGTAAGTTAATGTTAGTGTTAGTTTAATATTTTTAAGGAACTGGTGTATAATGAGAAAAAATGACCTATATTTATAGTTCAAGACATTATTGACAATAGGAATTGCTATTAAGCACACCAGAGCCAAAAGCTCAGGTTGAGCTATTAGTGCAGGTGTATACTCTGACAAGTCAAATTTTAATTACAGCATTTATATCGTAGTTTGTACAAGACTTGAAACACTTATTTTTCCATATATGAATACCTGATTTCTGACATTATCTTAATGTAAAGTAATTTTTTTTACATACAATTAATATTTAAACATAATAATTTTTGATCCCCCTTTTTCATTTAAAAACTCGTTTAAATTATCTCTGTTGTGTTTTTCACTCATAATACTTCTTTGCTTAAACAGTAGTCTCCCCGGTTTGCCTTAAAACACTGTATATTGCGAAGTGAGTTTCCTCATTTATTTTATGTAGTATACCTTATTAATGTTATAAGTCAATTTTCAATTTCTAATTTGGAAACAGTGCGATTGGACATGCAAAGGCCAATCAATACACAAAGATCTGTACTTACTAAGTCATGGAAACAATTTGTTCCTATATACATTTTTCTCAAACTGCTCTGTCTCAATGTCTCTGGTTTTATCTGGGTACAGTTTTAAAGTCTTATGGATAGTATACATTTTTTTCAACTTTCAATGTAAAGGGGCTTGCATCAAAAGAGAAAAGAGTGCAAGTTTTTGAATACCTTAGAGAGCAAAAGTTTGATATCATTTTCCTTCAATAACTCCATTGTATGGAAAATGACCTAGAAAAATGGAAAAAGCAATGGAAAAAATGATGTATACTTAAGTGGCAATAGCAGCAGTAGTAAGGGGGTAGGCATTCTTCTAAAAGAAAATTTCCAGTATCAGCTTATTGGATACAAAGAGGTCATTAAAGATAGACTACAAATGCTTATATATATATATATCAAAGTAAACGATAAAACATACGTTTTAATAAATGTGTACGGGTCAAATAATGATGACGTAAATATCTTCAATAAGCTAGAAGAAATAATAATAGAACACAACAGTGAAACTCTTGTTGTTGGAGGAGACTTTAATGTGGTCCTAGATTATAATCTTGACAAAATGAATGGCAGACAAAATACAAACATTAAATGTTCTAAGAAATTAAATGACATATTGTTGAATAATGACTTGTGTGATATATGGCGAAATTCTCACCCAAATATAAAAAGATTTACATGGAACCACCTATATTCTGCAGGTTAGACTACGTTTTAGTCTCTGATAATCTATTAAACACTGTTTCAAAATGTAATATATCTGTTGGTTATAAATCTGACCATTCTATTGTACACTTTAAGTTAGAAAGTAAAAAGTTAGAAAAAGGCCCTGGTTTCTTCAAATTAAATAATAGTATCATTTTACCAAAAGAGTACCAAAACGAATTAAGAAAGTCAATTACTGAAACTGCAAATTTTAATAAAGAAGCAAATCCAAATACATTATGGGAATTAATTAAAGGAACAGTAAGAGATGTATCAATAAAATACTCTGTTATAAATAAAAAGGAAAAAATGAGGAACAACAAAGACTAGAGAAAAACATTAAAGACTAGAAACTAGAATTTCTCAAAACCCGTCCGATGAAGTACTTTTGGCAGAACTGAAAACAGATAAAGGTAAATTAGAAAAATTATTGGATGAAAAATTGAAAGGTATTCTTTTGAGAGCTGAAGCTGAATGGATAGAAGGAGCAGAAAAAAGCAACAAAATACTTTGCATTTAGAGAAGAAACGAGCAGAAAGTAAAATAACAAACAAATTAGAAACAAATGGTCAAGAAATACATGAAAACAAAGACATAATCAGGCATATCAAACTCTTCTACGAAAATTTGTATAAAATAGATCAAGCAGTAAATGAAAATGAAACGTTCTTTGAACATGTTAATGTAAAACTAAATTCAGATGAAAAACAGTCCTGTGAAGGTCAGTTGAATGAATATGAATGCTTTCTTGCACTAATGGAAATGAAGAACATGAAAAGCCCAGACTCTGATGGTTTAACAACAGAGTTTTATAAGTTATTTTGGAAAGATATAAAAGTTTTTTTGTTAAGTCAGTCAATTACTCTTTTCAACATAGTAACTTAACAGAATTACAAAAACAAGGTGTAATAACTCTCTTACCTAAAAAAGGAAAAGATTTGTTAAATATTAATAATTGGAGGCCAATTTCATTGCTAAATGTCGATTATAAAATTGCAACAAAGGCTATAGCAAATAGGATCAAGAAAGTGTTAACCAAAATAAATAATAACAACCAAACTGGATTCATAAAAGTACGTTACATTGGAGAAAATGTGAGAATATTGCTTGATGTTATTGAACAAGTAAATAAAATGGATGAAGAAGGTATTATTTTTTTTTACAGATTTTCAAAAAGCATTTGATAATTTAGACCATTCGTACATGTTCAAATGTTTAAAACATTTTAATTTTGGAGAATCACTTTTGAAATGGGTCAAATTGTTCTATAAAGATGCAAAAAGCTGCATTTCAAATAATGGACATATGTCTGACTTTTTTAATGTACATAAAGGAGTTCGTCAAGGTTGTCCCCTGTTCCCTTACCTTTTTATTATATGTATTGAAATTCTTTCTATAGCAGTTACAAAAATGATGATATCAAAGGAATAAAGGTTTCAAATGTAGAGGTAAAACAAACTTTGTTTGCTAATGATGAAGCTTCTTTCTAGATGGTAGCAGGAAATCATTTGAAACACTAATAAAAACATTAGAAGAGTTTGGTAAACCTTCTGGTCTAGAACTAAGTATATCTAAATGTACAGCCCTAAGAATAGGATCACTAAAACACAGAAATATAATTTTCTGCAAAAGTAAAAACTTCAAATGGTCTTCGGAGCAAACATCAACTCTAGGTATAACTTTTACAAATGAACAACAACAAATTCATGAACTAAACTTGGAACCAAAAATAACAGAATTTAAGCATACACTTCTTACATGGAGATAATGGAATTTGTCATTAATAGGAAAAATAACAGTACTAAAAACGTTTGCATTTCCAAAATTAGTATATCCATTGACAGTTCTGCCAAACCCGTCACAAAATATTATCAAGAAAATAAAAAACTGTATGTTCGATTTCTTGTGGGAGTCAAAACCAGATAAAATAGCAAGAAATATAATTATTCAAGAATATGAAAATGGGGGCTTAAAAATGATAGATATAGATGCATTTGTAACCGCCTTAAAAGCTAGTTGGATAAAAGATTAGCACAGGAAAATAATGCAAAATGGCAACAGATGTATAGACAAGAACTCTAAAAACGTGGAGGTCTTTCCTTTCTCAAATTCAATTGTGACCAAAAACAAGTTCCTGATTTGAAGTATACTTTTCTTGAAGAAATCTTAAAAGCATGGTGCAAGGTCAATTATAAAGAGGATATTAATTGTATTTCAACACAAATATTATGGTACAATAGTCATATATTAGATAATAATGGCAACAAATTTTTCTATAAAAACTGGCTTGAGAAAGGAGTTATGTATTTAAAACATATTTTTGACTATAGATTAAAAGAATTCTATACGTTTAATTTCTTGCAATTTGTTTATGATATTCCTAATGGCGATTATTTACGGTACTATCAAATAGTAAAGTCATTGAAAAAGGGTTGGAAAAACAAGCTTATATTAGAAAATTTAAATGAAGTAAAAGAACCAAATTACCTTATCGAAAAAATTTACGAAGTTTCAAAAGTAAATAAAATGCTGTATAAGTTGGAACTTAAAAACAAAATACAACCAATAAATCAAAAGGAAAAGTGGGAAATATTATTTCACACAAATAGTGTTAATTGGAAGAAAATTTTTACTAACTATATATTTTGTACAATTGATACTAAGCTTAGAGCATTTCAATATAAATATCTGATGAAAATAGTACCCAACAATGCTTTTCTATTTAAGTGCAAACTAGCCCCATCAAATTTATGCGACTTTTGTTCCATGTCTTCAGAAACATATATTCACATGTTCTGGGAATGTCAATTGATCCAAAAGTTCTGGAGCGATATAGGAAGTTATCTTAGTATGGAAAATCTATTAAACACCCCACTAGACTTTCAAACTGTATCATTGATTTTTTTTTGGAAATACTAGGAAAAATAGGAAAAGTGTTATTAATTATATTCTTATTCTTGCAAAATACTTCATTTTTAGAAGTAAATATAGTAAAACACCTCCGACTTTTAATTTATTTAAGCTTTATCTTGAGAAAAGAATTAATATCGAATACATTGTTGCTTGTTTGAAGGATAAGTTAGATGTATACCATTCAAAATGGACTGAATTTCATGGTGATGTAGATCAACAGAGACTTTTTGATTGAGCAGAGCAGTTCTTCTTTTTTGAATTCTTCTTCCTTCTTACAAACTTTTTTTCTTTTATTTTTCTTTATTACTTACTACTTATTACTACTTTTTTTTTGGCTCGACTATTCGAAGAATAGTTCAGCTATTCTACTCACCCAAACATCAAAGTCACAACTTATATCTATATTTTAAACTTATTTTTGTTTAATTCTCTGGATCAATAACTAAACACACTGGGTCAGATTTCACAACTCTGACATGTATATTTGGCAGATTATGCCCCCCTTTATGACTTCTGAATTCTGGTTATTAAGGTTTTGTGGGCAAGTCACACCTGCAGAACAAATGCAGATTTTAAATTGAAACTTCACACCTGCAGGTACTGGATTGAAACTCTATAGATATTCTGACACTCAAAGTAGCACTTTCCAGCTTTTGGGACAATATTTCGAATAGTCGAGCATTTGAAAGTCTTTCAGACAACTCTTGTTTCTATAAAAGACACTCCATCATCTCATTATTCATTTATCTTTTTCCATCCACTCATCAATATTTGAAAAACATTTCAGGGATTGACATTCTGTACTAAAAGTATACTTTTTCCTCTTACTATGTTAAATTACATAGATAAATATGTAATGTTAAAATATAATGCTAATAAGTAATATATCCATATAATGATCATGTATGTATTACCATAATGTCAATGTACTGAAGTGAAATAAAATTGGAAAAACAAATTGTAATGGGGATGTATTACAGAAATATCAAGCACAGACCTGTCACGTGATTTCAGTAAAACAACACAATGACGTTAAGGAAAAATGCTCAACAGAGAAAAAATGATAAAAACAAAACTGAGAATAATTTGAATCCACCATAATTATACCATCTTTGCCCTACTTAGTGTCTGTATACCTTTATTATACTAATGATACTATAATTCTTGAAAGGAGTAGCAATAAACAGGAGGATTCTCTCTGGTACTTGACAGGTTGTAGAGGAAAACCAAAAAAAAAGGGAGTTTTCGGTATCGTATACACTGCAAAAATCGCTCGATCGTCATATAATTTCCTTATTACTTGATAGAAAAAGCGTCGGAGACAGGAAAATGGCTGCTTTCCTCGCCATAAAGCGCCTTCCACAAAATTCCTGATACTTTTCTCAAACACTTCGTCCAAATGTTTTCTTCACTAACCAAAATGTGTACATAAAGAACACACTTGACTTTAGGCGAAGAGTTTGAAAGCAGTTTTGATTACATGTAAGAGTTGCATAGATGCATTTTGTGCCCAGGAAAGGACTCGGTCTTTTTATTTTATTAGAATCTATTAAATAAGAAGGCAATTGCAACCACATGTTACACGAAAATATACACCAATTGGCTAATGTTTGTTTTTCTTTGTCTCAAGACTGGAAGATGTAGGGGTGATATCTAACAAAGATTTTTACCTCAGTGTGAAATATACAGGCGACGTGGAATGGGAGCCACCAATGTTGTTTGTGACTCACTGTAAGGTAACTCTGAAAAAACAAATTTTAATGTGAAGTATTAATACAAGTAAGAAAAGCACACAGGAGTTATAGAGTTAATTTGGTCAAAATTATTATTTAATGGTGAGGTAGATGAAAGTTCCTAATGAATAAATCCCAACGCGTATTTCTGACGTCACTTCTGGTGGCACTGTCGTTTATAGTGCCGTTAGATTCCAGAGAAAAGCTGTTGTACCAATAGACCGTTTCCCTGGCCATTGCCGTGCTCCTGACACTTGTGGCTGATTCAGTTTTAGGTAAATGAAGAACAGGCCGCACCAAATGTCACTTGTTCTGTTTTTATTCTCATACTTTTCTAAATTAAACATATTTGTAAATATAGGGCTTGTACATTTTTTCTTATATTTTTTGAAAGCTTACTAGACTATTCTTTCACCTATAGAATGTATTAAATGAACCTAATAAATCAACTTTAATTTCATTACAGGGCTATATCTTGCTAGAGTCACCGTTCTAGATGCATTTTGAATATTTTTTACGGTTATCGTTCTCATCTTGTTTCACAGAGACAAAGTCCGGAATCGCAATCTGTGGCTATGTGCATCACGTGTTTTGCGGCATACATGTGTTCATTTAGCGTTCTGCGAAAGCGTAAAATTAGCAGAGTACAACCGGTGGAAGGTGAGAATGGCAAAAGTGAGGAATCTGTTGATACAGTCTACGAAGCCGACTGGAAGAAAGTCGCCGCCATATTGGACAGATTTTGTTTTATGATATTTTCTATGATGACAGTCGTTATGAACGTATCTTTCGTTATAGCGCTTACAGCAGGAGGGAACGCTTCGAACCCTTAGTATTGAAAAACTGACAATTGACATGTTTTGATGGTGTATATAAAATAGACCATTAATAACTGCTTTGTTCATTTTGATTTTCACTTACCACAAATTAAAAAGTAACTACTCATTAATTAAATATGATCCTCTTACTACCAGAGATAAGAAGATAAGTAAATAAATCAAATAATTGAATTTATATTTGACATTATGTCGCAAGTGCAGGTAGCTGTGCGGAGAAAACGTTTATCTGCAAATCTCGGGGTAGTGGTTTGAAGTCCTACGTCTGACCATATTTTCTTTTTGTTTTGGAAAATCCTGTTAACATTATCTTGACGGTTCATTTATTGAAAGAAATACACTTTTATTCAAGTCAACCGTTGTAAAAATAATCAAATTAAATACTTTTCATCAGCGTTTCCAAGAATTTTTCAGAAAAGTCTAGAAGTGAAAAAGGATTCGTTTATTCAACTGACAATTCAAGCAACTGCTATCAGTAGAAGAAATAAAGAAATCATAATCATAAAATAAATACTACAAGAAAAATCAATCAGAAAGCGACAGTACGATGGTGACACCGCGATGGTATAGCGCGACCGTACTATGGCAAATGGTGAAGCGCGACAATGGTGACACTACGACGACGTAGCGCGACAGTACAATTGCAAAGCGCGACAGGACGATGGTGAAGCCTAACAGTATGATGTTGAAGCGCGACAGTATGAAGGCGAAGTCCAAACGTACTGTCACCATCGTACTATCGTGCTTTGTCATCGTACTGTCGTGTTATTGCTATCGTACTGTGGCGCTTCTGAAACGTTTCTTTGCGCTTCTAGGGAGCAGGCACTGGTCCTAAACGGAACACCATAGTATCTTATCATTTTCATTGCAAGTTATTTTATGAACGCAACGGATACATTGAGCACGACTTCAAAACCCGGGGCTCGAAGGCGTGGACGGTAGCATGTCTTTTCACCAGACTCAATCAAACCGAGCCTGCAACATTTTCGTTTTTGTCGTGTTGAGCGACCTCCGGAGTTTCCACTTTAATTTTTTTATTCCACACTGTGCTAAATGTTGTATGTTGTGCATATAATTAATAGCCGTTTTTTCCTCCATCTTAAATGCAGAATAGCCTGTAACACTTTTCGCAAGATAAATATATTTCCTATAGCAAATTAAAAGGTTTATTCTTTTATTGTATTCTTGGGCTTACAATGTATATTCTGGTAGGGATCACAAATGATTACGCCAGTTTTCAGACGTGTCTGAGTTGAACATACGGCAGACTATGACGTACCAATGCAGCGGCAATACGTCATGCCCGTCCTACTCGTAACAATCGTATGTATATTGTACGGACTCGTGACTTATTCCAATATCATGCGCAGTCTCCTGCGTGTTAATCGTCTGACACTCCACTTTCTTTTCATTTTCTTCAAAATTGGCCTCAACACTGCGCCCAAGACTGGGCTTTGAAAGTACTCGAACTGTTCTTTTATGCGGACTGCATCTTTACCGTAATATTGGCAACGGCTTAACGAATGACTGTGAGTGACGCGACGTCATAATAAACATTTCCAACTTAGTATCATTTCTTAACCGTTAACGCGGGACAGCTTTAACTACCACAAAAATCAGTAATCCAATATAACTGCTAATGGACCGATCCGATGATTTCCGTACTAATTGTTGTTGTTGTAGTTACACAGGGACAAAATCGATAATTAACAGCTTTGGTCATTATCTGACTAGACATATTTATTTATCGCCTCCCTCAATATTCTTGCATTTCTATTGGCCAATAGACGTCACGTGGAGACAGGATATATTCCATATCCTGCTAGTACATTACAGATATGAAGTTTGATTAAAATCAAAATGGCTGCCGCATTGCTAGCGTGATTGAATCAAGTCAGATTATAAGCCCCAGCTTTAAATATCATTTCCGAGTTTAAAAATTAATGTTTTCTTGTCTTTCTCATTTTTTCCTATCTTAATTAGGTTACTGAAGTTAGTGGAAATAGAAGAACAGTAACTCTGTATGGCATGGCCGCGACTAACAGGTTGAAATTTTGTTATAGTTAAATTAAGCAAAGGAATTAACACATTTGTAAGACAGCAGTTTGTTGAAGGATCATTTAATTTACCTGCAAGATAAAGGAGTTAACTGGAAACGGGACGTAAGCTGAAGTTTTAAGACATTTCTGACATCGTGTAATCTGATGATATTTCGGAAGGATGGAACATAGAAGTTTTTCAAAACCAGTTCATAACCTGTATAAATGAGCTTCTGTGTTTTGTGATTCAGTCAAAATACAGTTCATTTTGCATTTTATGGCTGGCGTTAATTAACTATAATCAAAGCATGATAACCAGAGAAGATTGCAGAATTCCAGTCTGCACTGTAACTGTAAGTAGCTTTATTAAATATAAAAATTATGTCTATTACAGCGAAGATGTAAAAGGTATTCGGCAAGATAAAATCGTTACACTGCTTGTTGGTGACAGGATACGGGATATACGCTGTCGAGGAAATCCATATCAGGCGAGAGCTTCGCACCAACAAGCAGTGTAACTAATAATATTTACAGGCCGGCGGTTCAACGAACGATGACTTAGAATGAAATTTTAATATGAAAGTGAAAAGCGGACCAGTTGAAAATGTATATAATACTTTATTTTAGAATTGTCAAATAAAAGTATTATTCAAGAATATGAATACGTCATCTAAAATATACAGAAATACATTACATATTACACATCTAATACATAAATTTGTGCTTGAAATTAGAATACTACAATTATCTTGCAGCTGTATTCTAGCACGTAAAAAATGAAAAAAAAATATGATAGCTAAGATTTTATAAAAGCTATAAAATAAGTTAATTCCTCCGTTAAGCCTACACAAAGAGGACTGTCTATATATTCAGCTTCACGATTTAACACTTGTTAATACAAGAAACATAATCCTGAACGTATATCTATGTACACAAGAGAAATATTTACGCACAAGAAACAGTGTCTGTAAATAAACATTTAAAACAGGAATTACATATATTACACAGCACCACTCAAATAATGTTTTACACAAAACACGAATCGTGAATTAAACTGACGGCAAACTCTTATGGCCTTGCGACCAATGCAGACCAGGATCTTTTCTGTTCGCTATTCACTCAGTAAGTAGTTAGGGAACAACACTATTATAATAATATTTAATTGGTATAATCTAAAATCATAGATGGACAAGTCCATGATGATTATTTATCACTGTTAACTCTAAAGCTGTGTAATAGTTTTTACTGATTCTTCCTACGATCATAGGATTAATGAAATGAGTGTAACAATTTCCGAGAGAAAGAAAAAAGACGATATAGAGCCTAGAATGTATGGTGTTTAAGTATAAGTTGTGAAGTTAAAATACTGAATAGAAATTATTGCTCCTATTATGTTAGATCATATCATAAACTTTTGATAATAAAAAGAAACTGCATGAAAAAGCAGAATGAGCCACGGTAAAAACATACGATACATGACCTAGTAATGTATGCTGGAAGTCAAAGTTTTTCGAGTTACAGAGAATATTTCTTTATGTAAATCTAGTAATTATTTAAACCTTAATTTCGTAATGAAATATAGCTTTTGCGAACAAAACAAAAAGACAAAGGTGAAGATCTTAATAGGATATACAGCGTATATAATGTTCTATCAAACAATTTTAAAAATTGACAGCTTGAAACAGGCTTTGCAATACCAAAAACATATACTATACATAATCTCGTTGGATATGTTATTAAACAACAATTTAAAGGTACAAGTAAATTTTAAAGTCACAATGAATATTGCATTTTGTAATCTAGTATTCATATCAACTTTAATTTTGTAGTGAAATATAACTTTTGCTAACAAACAATATTTTGACAAAAGTGAAGAAATTACTAGGAAGTACAGTTACTATAATTTTGTATCATACGATTAACATTTGATGATAAAAGGCAACATAGAAAACATCCTGAAACAAAGTATTTTTTTTAGTATTGTGTTCAAAAACAAATGACCGGCGCCTAGCTCGGTACTTTCGAAAGCAACAGATTCCAACACACGATGCAATAAACATGACTCCAAAAATAGATCCAATAATACCTATCACAAGTCCTACTGCAACTGGATCGTGAATACCTATCATCTGAAATGAAAACAAGTACCTGATTAGGACAGAACCGCTAGAACTAATACATGACCTTATTAAGCACCATAGGTTTCCTAGCATACAATATATTTAGAAATGTACATGCAACATGTTTTAATACTAATATTAAAGGCTTGCCTTTCTGTCATTTACTGCATGCAATCTATGTATCTAAAGCTTTGTTAACTATTTTCCGAATGAACATATATATGCCCAGTGTCTTCCATTAAATTTTTGTAGGCAAATAGCTGAAAGCAATTTAAAAATTGTTGTCTAATGGTTCTAATTCCTAAGGAAAATTGTCAAAATAAACATTTTAGCGGGCTCAAAAGTGTCATAATTAAATATTCCTATCCACAATATATGCATTTTAACAACAGGCAGCATATTAAACTATGGTAAAATTTGAATGGAGATTGATAGTATCTACAAAAGTATGCAGCATATTTTCCTCAAGTTTTTAGTCAGGATTAAATATAGGATGACAAAGGATGTCTATATAGCGGTAAGTTTAACACAATAGAACTTTTAACAATTTGCATGTAAATAAAGTTTTATCTAATTATAATAAAATTCTCACAAGTATGGTATAGCAAACTAAGAAGTGATTTCAAAACTAGAAACAGTGAACTTGTAGTCTTAAGTTTTTTTTACTGGCAGCTTTATATTATGCACTAAGGTATTTTTTCCCAAATTAATGGGAAGTAGTCCCAGCCATTTCAAGGGGAAATTAACATGTTTTCTTTGGTTCCCTTACATCATTTATCCCACGTAGGAAAATATGTAAATAACCTTACCTCTTATAGCTGTAACTTTAAGCTGGAAATCATACTGGTTAGCTGATACACTCTGTCTGTGTAAAGTGATAGTCACTGTTCGTCCAACAGAAGTGTAAGTGATGGGATTGTCACCAAAAGTGTAGTAGGTCTATATTTAAAAGATTAAGAAACAAGAATAAAAGTACTTGTCAAGTCAAACAAACAATTTAATAACAATTTAATAATGTTCATAAAGCCTGACTGGTTAAGTTTAGCACTTTTTTTACATGTATATAGGCTAGTTATCTTTTATTTTAAGAAGAGAGAAAACATGTGTTCACGTGCTGTTATAACACATTTTAATATATGAACGTTCCGTGGTAAAGCGTTAAGGTATTACGGCCCAAAAACGGATAATTCAATGGAAATGACGTCTACGTGAAAAAAAAAAACAACAACTAAAAACCAAACAAAAAAAAAAAACAGATATCCCTGCGTATTTCATTTAAATTAAATGACGTTGAGGTAGAGTATATTTATTTATTCTGCATTCGTTTTATGCGCTTTATATGCTTTAATAGGTTTAACGCATGTCCATTTCGTGTTATAACATCTTTAGAACCCTTCAGGATTCTGCATATGTTATAATACGAAAAACATGCGTTATCCCTACAAAGAAAGAAGACGTTTTGATGTTTCAGCATAACAAATCTTGCATGTGATAAAAAATTCTTCCCATAGAGCCTTTCACTTTATTATTTTATTTAGTTCGTGTAATAAAGGGTGCTGTAGTTTACTGTATACATGTTTTATACTTAAAATGACATTAACCAATCTAATGTACTAAAATTGTCGCAGTGGGTTAGACTGAACGTCGAACACCATGTCTTTGTTGTAGGTATGGGTTCTAATATAGAATTCAAAACAATAGAATATGATACGTACTAATTGAATTATAATTGCTTATACAATAAAAAATCATCTTGGGTTCGAACCTACACATTATGCACATTCTGTGTATGTGCGTCAAACGCTCTTACCAATACACTGTTAGATTTTCTAAAGTTAATCATCAGCCGAGACGATCCGACTACCAGATCCACCTTAGTATATGAACTCGCCCTAAAGGTCATTTTTGAAGGTGAAAGTGTATTTTTACCCCAATAGAAAATTTATATCTTTTAGCGTCGACGATTTGTTTTATTTAGCGAGCTTAAAAATGTTGTATCATTTAGCGTTATTTTCGTATAAATGTAGTTTCAGTACGTTAAAACATTCACGGAACACGTCAGATAATTTATTTCTACATTTAAATCTTTCCGCCAGGATTAAATTTGTAACACTTCCGCTTTTAGACACAATGTCTTGAATCAAATCGTCATGGAGAAGATAGTGCGGATGACGCCTCGCCCGAGGACCGATCAGACGACCACGCCATCTGTAGATTTAGGCTGTCCCTTTTGAACTAAGCAGGCGGACTACATTTTTTTGCATAACTCTTTCCTAGGGAAAAAATTCCTACAGGAAATATTTTCTATAGGAACGCATTCCCATGTGAACAGTTTCCTATAGGAAAGTATTCCCATGGGAAACTTTTCCCAAGGGAACAATGTCCTATGGGATTCCCATAGGAATTCTTTCCCATGGGAAAACTAAATTATCTTTTCTTTAAACAAATAAACTAGCCGGTGCCATAAAAGTATTTTTATAAAACAGCTATGATATTTTTCTGATTAAATGAAAATAAAAATAAGTATTTCCCGTGGGAAATTCCCATGTGAAAATTTTACCAAATGTTTCCCATGGGAAAACACCGTTCCCATAGGAAAGCCATTTTTGTGTGGAAACAGAATATTGTAATAGCTATATCTATTAAAATAATAAGACTAGAATCATAAAAGTTGTTGCTTGCCAAAAGGTAGATATGGGCTATCATTCAGTACCATTTTAAAGTTCAAAGCCTTTGTAGAAGTACTTGACGTTTTTGCCAATTATTGTCCGTGGCAAATTAAAATTGGTGGCCGTTTTCAGCTGTTTGGGTATTATGGATAGAATTCCAGGAATCTGTATTACGAACAGCCGTCACTAGGATTAAATAAGATCAGTTTAAGTTTCTCGACCTTGAAAAAAGAAATTCTAATACATACAAAATGTCCACTTGCGTCCCCGGAAAGATAGAGTTTCACATCAGAAGTATTGATAACAAAGCTTACAAAGTCCACCCTTATTGTTGCATCATGGTCTAATGTAAGGAAATTTATCGTACATCCAAGCTGAAAAAATAAAACCTCCCATGTCACATGAAATTACAGTATTTCACAGCTCACATTTAATAGTCATTTATTTGGTGAAATGTTTAAGTGTTAACCACTTATTCCCCTGGGGTCACAGCTAAGCTGCTTGGGATGGAAGTGACTCATGGGTTTATGGACGTCAGAATTAGAAATTCATAAATTAAACTAAAGACTGCTTTAAGTAAAAGCACATGTATCCCCATACTGCTTCATTTAAACAGAAACGTGGACTGATATGCAATATCCACTACATCACGAAGATTTTGTGATACAAGTTATTGTTTTGAAAATATAACGATAATGACCAAAGTTGTACAAGAAATTGTATACAATCATATCTAATCAGCAAGAGGACAATGATGGTCCTAGATCGCTAACCCGTGTTTCAGGCTGACAACCAGGTTTTGATGGAAATATAAAATTTAGCGGATTTTTAATGGGAAGGGTAAAATATAGGATCTTAACACAGAAAAAAAGTATAATCATTTCTTACTCGTTTACTGGAAATAATCTTTATTATACATACACATAGGCACCTGAAAGAAGGGGTTAGTGGTACCTGAGTGGATACTCCCTTCCGTAAGACACTCTAGAAATTTCTAAAATATAGTTATGGCATGGTGGTCCCTGGTGGATTTTCGGAGGTTCCAATTCTGACTACCCAAATATCATTAATATGAACACAGGACGAGACTGAGGCATATAACAACATCACTGCAAAGGCATACATCATTCTGGTAGACCATACCCCATTGCTGTTGAACCTGTAAGGGGATGAGGGTGTTCTCCCCGGAAAATTTTAAAATATAGGTATACAATGGCGGCCTCATGTGCATTATTTAGGTCTAAAATCTTTGAAATACAGGAAAATAAAGGAAATATAGGAGGTTTTCCAAAATATATGATTTAAAAAAATAGGAAAAGATAGAAATATATGAACTGGTTGGCTGCCTGGTATTTTATAGATTGCTCAGGGGAGCTAAAATAGATTACATGCAGCAAAACTGATATTTAAGAGGTAAATACTTCAAAAAATGCTTTTCAAACCAAAAAAGTCATTAAATTGTAAAGTAAGCTATGGTACTGAGCACTTTGCAAAATTTGGTTGATATCCAAACAGTACTTTCAAAGGTGTGTAGGTGTGTTCGTCTTTTTCAACATCTTTTTTTCAGTCATAAACGACGGTGTCTACTTGTAGCAGCGAGCACAATGTTTAGTGCTGCCTCAATGGAATTTCACGCCGTAGACACGTGACATGATACCCCATTCAGTCACATTATACTGACACCTGGCTGACCAGTCCTAGCACTATCCTCTAAATGCTGAACGCAAAGCGAGGAAGCTACTAGTACCATTTTTACGTCTTTGGTATGACGCGGCTAGGGATCGAACCCACGACCACCCGCACTCGAAGCGGACGCTCTACCACTAAGAGGAGTAGCCTAGACAGACATTTGTCACAGACAGACTGACAGCCAAATATAATGTGTCTCCCTACATATTGGGAGATATAATTTTTAAATATATTTTTTTGACTTGTCTTAGATATTATTGATGATACAATTATAATCTGTCCAGACTTGAGAGCCTTATAAATTCGTTAAATTGTGCAGTTACATCAGAGGATGATGATGTATCATTCTCCTTAGCATTGACAGTTACAGACTGGCCACTCTCTAAAGTCTGTGAACCAATGTAACCACATGAAAGGGCAGAGTCCATATTATCTAAAATACACAGTCATCAACCATACAATATTGCCTTTAAATGACATTAGACAGTCCTAAACCAGATAAAATACTTGCATTAATTGATATTAGCCTTTCGACAGTCATCATCTATACAATAGTGCCATTAATTGACATTAGGCAGTCATCAGCCATGCAATATTTCTATTAATTGACAGAAATCACCAGCTATATTAACATATTGCCTTTAATTGACATTAGACAGTCATCAAGCATTATATAAAATACTGGCATTTACTGACATCAGACGACAGTCATCAACCATACAATATTGCCATTAACTGCCATTAGACAGTCATCAGTTATACAATACTGTCATTAGAAGTCAACAACCATATAATAAGCAACACCATGCAAGTTGTCAGTCAAACCAGATGTTTTAGGTTGCAGTACCAAGCAAAGTACGTCTTCATTTAATATGTGATATAGCATAATACCAAGCAAGGTGTCTGTAAAATTCGGATGTCACATGTAGCAATACCTAGCAATCAGGATGCTTTAGGCTGCAGTACCTTGCAAGGTGTCTGTTCAATCAGGATATCATAGGTTACAATACCTAACAAGGAGTCCGTTCATTCAGGATGCCAATTGAATCAGGATTTCATAGGTTGCAGTACTTAGCAAACGGTCTGTTGCAATGCTTAGCAAAGTGTCAATTCAATCAGGAATGTTATAGGCTGCAACACCTAGCAATGTGTCTGTTCAATCAGGATGTCATGGGTCGCAAAACTTAGCAAGGTATCTGTTCAATCAGGAAGTTACAGGTTGCAATACCTAGCAACGTGTCTGTTCAATCAGGGTATCCTATGTTGCAATACCTAGCAAGTTAACTGTTCAATCAAGATGTCATAGGTCGCAAAACTTAGCAAGATATCTGTTCAATCAAAGTGTTACAGGTTACAATACTTAACAAGGAGTCTGTTGAATCAGGATGTCATAGGTTGCAATGCTTAGCAAAGTTTAAGTTCAATCAGGATGTCACAGGCTGCAATACCTGGCAAAGTGTCTGTTCAATTAAGATCTCGTAGGCCGCAACACTTAGCAAAGTGTCAGTTCAATGAGGATGTCATTTGTTGCAATACCTAGGGAGGTGTCTCAGTCAGGATGTTACAGGTTGCATATACTTAGCAAACTGTCTCTTCAATCAGAACGTCATAGGTTGCAATACCTAGCAAGATTTCTCTTTAATCAGAATGTCATAGGTTACAATACTTAGCAAGGTGTCTGTTTAGTCAGTCAGGATGTCACAGGCTGCAATACCTCGCAAGGTCTCTGTTCAATCAGGATGTCGCAGTACTGAACAAAGCGGCAGTTTAATCAGTATGTCCTAGGTCGCAAAACTGAGCAAGTTGTCTGTTCAATAAGGATGTGATAATCGCAATTAAGAGCAAGCTGTCAGTTAAATCTGGATGTCAAGGGTTATAAGTCTACTGGTCTTCTACCATTGGTTCACATTGGGAAGTTGTCAGTTATTTCCTTGGAACATGTTAATACCAGTCAGGTAAGGCTAATAATAACTGTACTTAAATTACTTTCAAAAACCAGAAAACATGTTATTTATTAATAAGTACATGTAGGTTTAAATTTTGGATATGTATGTCTATGGTCATATACTGATATAGCTTTTTTCTGACAGTCATGAAACGTATTATAATTGTAGTGATATCTATAACATAACATAACTACAATTTCATAACTACAAAGACGCAGTAGCTGGCATAAGCACTATTTCTGTTGGGGCTTTTTATAATTCTACTTACAAACACTTTTACTTATCCCCACTGTATTTCCAAGCAGCATACTGAATATTACTATTATACTTGAACCTTCCATAACTTTTCTGTTTTTACCTCTCATGGTAATGTCTCACAGATAATGCTAACATAATGCTTTCCTGTGAAAACACAATTAGAACAAACAAATATTATATTAAAAGTTACAATTTAATTGTTCCTACGTTCCTGGGGTTGAGCATCCTAAACCAATGCTATATTTACGGGAGGCAAATAAGAAAGGATTGTTTGGTTCATAGGGTAATTTGAATGACGAAGACATTTACATTGGAGCTTAATGTATAAGCTTTGACAAGATAAGTGTGGGAGAGTGGAGTGCGTCCCCTGAAAAATATTCAGAAAATTAGGTTATTGAAAAACGCTATTAAAACTATACTGAACAGCAAAAGAAACTATCCAGTTGTATAACTGGGGTACTTTTTAATGAAAAACTTAAATTTATAAATTTGACTTGTTTTCTTCATACCACATTACACTTAAAGAACTTCACCCGGTAAATTTTAAAAATCGATCAACCGTGAAGTCAGTAGTCCCGCAAAAGCCGCTTTACACGAAATTCACGTGCGCGTGTAGTTAAAGAGTTTCTTTGTGAAATCTTATTGTCACTGGAAACATGGATGATTGACTAAATCGAAAAACAGCATAAAGTTAAAGAAAAATATTGTTGGTTGCATGGCACTACTGAATCAAAGTCAGCGTGAGCGCGCAATTAGGATGTTACAATGCAACAGACGCGCAGAAAATATAGCCAGAATTTCGTGTAAAACGGCTATTGTGGGACTACTGACTTCACGGTTGATCGATTTTTTGAAATTAACATGTGAAGTTCTTCAAATGTAATGTGGTATGAAGAAAACAAATTTATATATGTAAGGTTTTTATTAAAAAATACCCCAGTTACACAGCTGGATAGTTTCTTTTGCTGTTCAATATATTTGTAAGAAAGAGGCATATGTGGTAAAAGAAATTAACCAAGGTATTGCCTCAATAGTCACTACAGCCGTGCTGTTCCGAGATAGGATGGTGCAACTATATATATATATATCTTTTTTTGACAATTATGGCTCTAGGACACAAAAATAAGTCATTAAACCCAATCCACTCATGTGTCTGACCCATTTGGTTCAGATAATAATTTTGACCTGTGATGTACAATTTGTTAACAAGTTCAAATTTATCTTTGTAAATCATACAGTTAATTCTTCTCTAAAACTGACAATTACTTACAAACAACAAGAGGGCCAAGATGGCCCTTGGTCGCTCACCTGATAAACACACCATAACAGTGTAAACATGTTTGACATAGTGATTTCATGGAAACAAATATTCTGACCAATTTTCATTAAGATTGGATCAAAAATGTGGTCTCTTAAGTGTAAACAAGCATTTTCTTCAATTTGACCTAGTGACCTAGTTTTTGAGCTAAGATGACCTACATTCGAATCTGATCTAGATTTGATCAAGACAATCATTCTGACTAAATTTCATCAACCTCGATAAAAAATACAGCCTCTATCGCATACAAAACATTTTTTTTTTGATATATCATAGCGACCTAGTTTTTGACCCCAGGTGACCCATATTCAAACTTGACCTCTATTTCATCAAGGCAATCATTCTGACCAAAATTCATGAAGATCAATTGAAAAATACAGCCTCTATCGCATACACAAGGTTTTTCTTTGATTTGACCTTGTGACCTAGTTTTTGACCCCAGATAACCCATTTTCGAAAATGGCCTAGATTTCATCAAGGTTATCATTCTGACCAAATTTCATGAAGATCAGTTGAAAAATACTGCCTCTGTCGCATACACAATGTTTTTCTTTGATTTGACCTAGTGACCTACTTTTTAACCCCAGATAACCCATTTTCAGCCTAGATTTTATCAAGGTTATCATTCTGACCAAAATGCATGAAGATAAAATGAAAAATACAGCCTCTATCGCATACACAAGGATTTTCCTTGATTTGACCTTGTGACCTAGTTTTTGACCCCGGGTGATCCATTTTTGAACTTGGCCTAGATTTCATCAAGGTAATCATTCTGACAAAATTTCATGAAGATCAATTGAAAAATACAGCCTCTATCGCATACACAAGGTTTTTCTTTGATTTGACCTAGTGACCTAGTTTTAGATCCCAGATAACCCATTTTCGAACCCAGCCTAGATTTCATCAAGGTCATCATTCTGACCAAATTTCATGAAGATAAAAATGAAAAATACAGCCTCTATCGCATACACAATGTTTTTCCTTGATTTGACCTAGTGACCTAGTTGTTGACCCTGGGTGACCCGTTTTCAAACTTGGCCTAGATTTCATCAAGGTAATCATTCTGACCAAATTTCATGAAGTTCACACAAGCTAAATGTTGACGGACAGACGACAGACAGACAGACAGACGCCGGACATCGAGTGATCAGAAAAACTCACCTGAGCAGGTGAGCTAATAAAAGGAGAAAAATGTGTAAATTACACAATTAAGACTATTGTATTACCCAAGCAAACACAAAACGTTGAATCTACGTTGAAACTTGGTTCTGACGTTCATCAACCTTATTTCAATCTTCAGCAACCGTAGGAGATGCTCTGTTGCTGTTTGGTTGCTATCTGACGTTGAAACAACGTTGAATATTGGTCATGTTTCAACCTTCCTGCAAGTTTAAGAGAAAAAGAAGTGCTTTGAAAATTGTTTCAAGATCAAACCTGACTTGCCTAGCTCGTACTCTCAGATTGCCGGTGATATATTTAAATAGATGGTATTTATCTAACGCATGTACATGTGACATGATATATTTTTTTCATATCTAACGTGTGTGATACTAATTGTTTTTACAGTTGTTAATACAATGCATAATAACAGGCATATACATCGACTTAATTACGGTAGTCACTCTATAACACTTGCTCCGATTTTCAAAAAATAAGTCTCAGATATTATCAAATTTCTAAGTTCAAAAGAACACCCGTAAATTAAAGGTAAATTGGAACTTAAACACAATTCCAACTTAAGAAGGTGCGGGAAATAGTCTAAATAGAATGACAAAAATGATTGCAAACAATTTCTCTTTTCTATCGGTCACTATACATGTTTAATATAATCAAGTCGTGGTTTTTGGAGCAAACAGGATTAGTGTGTAACTTTTTAAAGGCCCTATGTGCCTATTGGTTATTTATCCCCTGATATTCAAATCTATATATACATTATTATTACTTTTGCAAACAAGCTTCTCTCACATTTCTGTTGGTATTGCTGTACACATCTTCAATGTAATACTTATAAGAGTTGGTGAGAAGGAAATTGAAAGACAGTTGGTGCATTTTTATACTAGTAAGTACTATTATTCTGAGTCGCAAATTCAATAAGACTTTAATTTCAGTTGTAATGATTTACCAATTATTAGCCAGATTACTTTATACTTTCAGAAAAATGCTGCACACGATTATGATCTTAATTGAGGATGGATGACTGAACATAAATTTGGACTTGATGCAGTTTTTATATTAAATCACGAAAATATGAAGTGAATAAGTCCTCAACCATGTATCAACGTCTAACCAATCCCAATTTAGTAGTTACTCAAGTCGTTTAGCAATCATCAAGTCTATAGATATCAACCATTGACAATACAGAATCCAACAATCAGCAATAATTTTTTTCAGCCTAAATTAAATAATACTTGGTTGACTTCAGCTTGAATTCAATGTTAAATCAACGTTGAAACAATGTTGAATCAACGTTATTTCAACCTTAAATCAACGATTGTTAATGGTTGAAGCTTCAACGTTGTTTCACCATTCAAAATCAAATATAAATCCAACCAAAATTCAACGTCAAAGTTCAAGGTTGATGCAACGTTGCTGTGCCTCCTCGGACCCAAACTGACAATTATTTATGAACAATAAAAGTAGAAAAATGTGTTAAAACAAATTTTTCAAACAGTTCAAACAGCAAAATTCTTTTAAAAAGATCCAGGTGTGTTCGCACACCTTGTTTGGTATATCGATACAGGTAAACAGTGTAATATAAAACAAATTATGGGTAAAATTAAAATGATTAAAACCTACAGCTTGTACAAGTATACTCCATTAATCGTTTTTGTCAACTTCCGTGTTCTATTTTTGGATGTTTATCTGACGTAATTGACTCACCTATTGCACTGCGATATTCTTCTTACCGTACTATGCCGTACCGTAAATAACATTACTGGACCGGTTAGTTAAGGAATTACCCATAATCAGCACATGTTCATTAGGAATGCCGGAACACTGGTTCTCTGAGCAAAGTGTGTCATACAAAACTAAAGTAAGTTTTCATAGGCCTGTTAAATAATAATTTACTGTTATTTTGCCTCAATTAATTGACTATTACTGAACAGATTATTAACATAACTCCGATTTCATAACCAGTCGTTTTTCTAACAAGATCGTGGATTTCTGGATTAAGCACTTGGAAATAGATCTAATGGCTATTTTGGACTATTCCTTTTGTGATCTATGAGGCGGACATTTTATATATCAGTAATATGAGAAACCGAGAGCATATCGCATTCTATTCATTCCACTGAAAATTATGAATTATGATAATCGCAAAATGAACGGCTAACGTTGCATAGTAGTAACATGCCTTCCTGCAGTAAACGGAATGGCGAGGAAGTTGGAAGTTGATTCTAATGTCAAATACAACAAAACAGAATATATTTCTTATTCACAAAATTACCGAACGATGGACTTGAATGAAGTTTTAATATGAAAGTGAAAAGTGGAACAAGTCGAAACTGTATATAATATTTTATTTTAGAATTGTTAAATAAAAGTTATATTTAAGAATATGAATATGTTATCTAAAATATTCAGAAAAACATTATAATTTTATTACACATCTGATACACAAATTTTACTACCTGATCGCATGCCAACAAGAAACGTAATGCCTAACATAACTGACCACATGATTACAAGAAACGCAGTACCTCATATACCTGATCACAGGTAAACAAGAAATGAAATGTCTAACAAACCAGATCACAAGTCAAGAAGAAATGCAATGTCTCACATTGCCTAATCACAGAACAACAAGAAACGCTATGTATCACATAACTGATCTAAGGACAACAAGAAAAGCAACGCCTCACATACCTGATCTTAGGTCAACAAGAAACACAATGCCTCACAAACATGATCACAAGTAAACAAGAAACGCAATGCTTCGAATACCTGACCATAGGCCAACAAAGGAAAACACAATGTCTCACATGCCTGCTCACATGTCAACAAGAAACACAATGCCTCACAAACCAGATCTCAAGTGAACAAGTAACGCAATGACTTATATACCTGATCACAGGTCAACAAGAAAACATAATTCCTTACATACCTGATTACATGCCAACAAGAAACGCAATGATTCACATACCTGCTTACGGGTCAGCAAGAAACACAATGCCTCTGTAACATGATTACATGTCTACAACGTGTATCGCATTTGTGAACTCAAAAAGAATGACACCTGATGACAGGTCCAGAATTAACGCATTATATCACATATCTGTTCAAATCTCAACAAGAAACGCAATGTCTCACACACAAGATCCAAGGTAAACAAGAAACGCTGTGCCTCACATATCTAATCACAAAGAAACGCAAAGGCGAACAAGAAAAGCATTGACTCTCGTACTTGATCACAGGTTAACAAGAAATGCAATGCCTCACATAACTGATTATAGATGAACAAGAAATGCATTCACTGACATAACTGATCACAGGTCAGCAAGAAACTCAATGCCGCTGTAACCTTATCACAAGTCTATAACGTGTATCTATGAACTCAAAAAGAAAGACGACGCCTCACAAACACATATTACAGGTCAACAAGGAACGCAACATATTTGATTACTTGTGAACATTTAAAGCATTGCCTCACATACCTGATCTCACATCATAATTTATCACAGGTTTACAAGAAACGCAATGCCTCATATACCTGATCACAGGTGAACAAGAAATAAAATGCCTCACATAACTGATCTAACGTCAACAAGAATATCAATGCATCATATACCTGATCCTATGTCAATAAGAAACGCAATGCCTCAGAAAATTGATCACAAGTCAACAAGAAACGGAATGCCTCAAATACCTGAGCACAGGTCAACAAAGAAAAAACAGAATGGTTTACATACCTGATCAGAGGTAAAGAATTAATGCATTATATCACATATCAGATCACAGGTCAACAAGAAACGCAATGCCTCGCACACAAGATTTGATGTCAACAAGAAACGCAGTGCCCCACAAAATTGATCACAAGACAACAAGAAATGGAATGCCTCAAATACCTGACCACAGGTCAAGAAAAAAAAAAAAAAAAAAGCACAATGCATATGCCTCACATACCTGATCACAGTTCAACAAGAAACGAAATGTTTCACAAACCTGATCACAGGTGACCAAGAAAAGCAATGACTTATAAACCCGATCAAATGTCTACAAGAAAACACAACTCCTAACATAAATGGTTACAGGTCAAGAAGCAACGCAATGCCTCACACACAAGATCTAAGGTCAACTAGAAACGCAATGCCTCACAAAATTGATCACAAGACAACAAGAAAGTGTAATGCCTCAAATACCTGACCACAGGTCAACAAAAAATAACCTCAAAGCAACACAATGCCTCACATACCTAATTACAGGTCGATAAGAAACGGAATGCCTTAAATGTTTCACAAAATTGATCACAAGACAACAAGAAATGGAGTGCCTCAAAAACCCGACCACAGGTCAACAAAAAAAAGCAAAAAAAAAAAAAAAAAAAAACAACAAAAAACAAAAACAACACAATGCCTCACATACCTGATCACAGGTCAACAAGAAACGCAATGTCTCGCAAACTTGGTCACAGGTGAACAAGAAATGCAATGACTCATATAGCCGATCATAGGTCAACAAAAAACACAATTCCTAACATACTTGGTCATAGGTCAGCAAGAAACGCAATGCCTCAAAACATTGATCACAAGACAACAAAAAATAGAATGCCTCAAATATCTGACCACAGGTCTACAAAAACCCTAAAAAATAACGCAATACCTCACATACCTGATCACTGGTCAACAAGAAACGCACTGTCTCACAAAACTGATCACAAGTGAACAAGAAAAGCAATGACTCATATACCTGATCACAGATCAAAAGGAAAACACAATGCCTAACATACCTGGTCACAGGTGAACAAGAAACGCCATGCTTCACATACCTGATCGCAGGTCAACAAGAAACTCAATGCCTCTGTAACCTGATCACAGGTTTACAACGTGTATCTGTAAATTGTGCCGTACATACCTGGCTACAGGTGAACAAGAAAAGCATTGCCTCACATACCTGAACACAGATTAACAAGAAACGCAACGCCTAACATAAACGATTATAGGTAAACAAGAAATGCTTTGCCTCAAATAACTGATCATAGATCAGGAAGAAACTCAGTGCCTCTGTAACCTGATCACAGGTCTACAACGTGTATCTGTAAACTCATAAATAAAGACAACGCCTCACAATCCTGATCATAGATCAGGAAGAAACGCAATGCCTGACATTCTTGATTTAAGGTGAACACAAAAAATATTGCCTAACATACCTGATCTCAGGTTAACAAGATACGCAATGTCCAACATACCTGATTACAGGAGAACAAGAAATGCGTTGCCTCGCATACCTGATCACAGGTCAACAAGAAATGCATTGTCTCACATTTGATCTCAGGTGAAAAAGAAACACGATGCCTCACATAACTAAAAAAAATATGAATTTTTACATTACCTGACAGTTTCAAATAGCAAATTTTAAACAATTGTATTTGGTTGATTTTTGAGTTTCAGTTTGAGACTGTTCTTTTATGTTTTCCGTGACAACCACCAAATGCTCATTAGAAGCTAGTATGGTTAAAATTCAACACAAGACTAGTATAGATTGATATTTGGCTTATTAAGCCGTAAGAGTTTAAAATGAAACAGAGTGAAATAAAAATCGATTTATACAAATAGAATTTAGACATATCTGGCCATGAAAATACCCATAAGTGACAAACAAAATAAAAGGGTAAAAACGAATAAAAAATTACAAACATTTCTGTTTTTAATTTAAAAAATAGGTGAGGCTGGGTGGGTAAAAGAAAAATATTGCAGATCCTTTCTCGCCCGAATTAATGTTAAACTAAACGCTATTGGTTGCTATAAGTATCCAAGCTAATTATATGTACATATTAACTTGCGGCCGGACAGTAAGAGTCTGCGGCCGAGTAAATATTCGTCGTCCGGCACATAAATGAATTTTATGAAACATAAATACATTTATGTTATCCGTGACAACCACCAAATGCTCCTTAGAAGCTAGTATGGCTAACATTCAACAAATACTAGGTAAATTGATTTTTGGGGCTTAATTAAGCCGTAAGAGATGTAATGAAACAGAGTGAAATAAAAATCGGGGTTATACAAATAGAATTTTAGACATAACTGCCATGAAAATACGCCACAGCGTGGTGGTTTCATAATAGGAAACAACCCACAGACGGCCAGATAAGAAATGATCATTTAAATAAAGCAAGTAATGCTCAAACAGAGTTTTTTCTTGGTAAAAATGTTGTTTGCTATATATGATACTTCTTATCAATTTTAACAACATTTCGTGTTTAAAGGATTGATATAAAATACTCTGACTATCTGTTTTATAGACAGTTCTTGTTTGTTAAAAACACGCAACAATCTTTCGTGAATACAAATGAAATAAAAAAGAATGTAATATCTAAATGCCATTTACAGGCTCCGTAGTAAATGAAAACTTAACATATTAACAAGAAGGATTTTTTTTTTACTTTCGCTCATCTTCTCGATATATTTTTTTTTCTATATTACTTGTATTGAATGATGAAGCACAAAAACATACTTTAAAAGGGGATCAAAATCCACGGACGATGACGTCCTTGTCTAAAAGGGAAAATTTAAATTCCGATCTCTTCCGGTTCCGTTTTAAGATTTCCGAAAAATTTTTTTGTCGCAGAGTAACGAGGCCCCAAATTTACAAAAATTTCTAAACCGGGGCTAACATGTTTCTTTTATTTTCGTTTTCGATTTAAAATTATTTGCAACTAAATTTTTTTTTTTTAAAGGGTGGGAAGGTAAAGGCCCATTTTTCGGGGCAGGCAACCCAAAAAAAACAACAAAAAAAACCCAATTTATAAACTAGAAATCAAAGTATACTTTTGTTTCTCCGGTTTATTAAAAAAATCAAAAAACAAAATGAACTTTATCTTAAAACTTATGGTGTTTTTTTGGACAAAGAAAAAAAATTTTTAAATAAACCCAAAGTTTTGAATTTATGTAAAAATTATACCCGATATCATATTTGCAAGGGGAAATCGCAAGTTG
Organism: Mercenaria mercenaria; assembly: GCF_021730395.1. Lineage (NCBI taxonomy): Eukaryota > Metazoa > Mollusca > Bivalvia > Venerida > Veneridae > Mercenaria > Mercenaria mercenaria. The sequence continues at coordinate 14,209,799 of NC_069378.1, forward strand.
CTGGTTTTATCTTTGCATCCCCGTGATGCGTGATACTACAATTATAACATTTAAAGTCATTTTCCTTGTTTGGGTTTTTATAAACAAATCTTTCGGGTTTTGATGAAAATAAAAAACAAAAGTTCTAATATTTAAGTTTGAAGGGCTAGGATTATAAACAAATCCGAGAAAATTTTTAAATTTTGTTAAAATACCATCTTGAAATTTAAAAATCTTTTTTAAAAGTCATTTATTTCATAACGTTTTTCCTTTTGTGTTTTTCCCCTGGTAGAGTTTTAAAGCGCACATTTTCACCATCTGCGTCTTTAAATCAATTTTTTTCCCACTTTATTCAATCGGATAAAAACCAGCCCTGTCAGAATTTCTATAAATACTTTATGCCAAAAAGCATTTTCATTACAACAGTTAAAAATAATTAAATAAGGCACGCCTAATGGGGATCGATCAACTTTAACTCACCCCTTTTAACTTTTAAAAAAAAAAAATGCTACTGGGGTGTTAACGGGCAAATTGTTAGAAGCAAAATGACAGACTTAAGGTGAAAAATACTCAACTGTCCGGGTAGCAAAAAATATACAAACTGAAAAGTTCTAATGCAACTCACTGTAAAAAAGACTTAACAGACAGACAACATCAAAAATCTTTTTGCACCACCGGCAAGTTAAGACTTAGTCTAGGAACATATTACCTTTCTTTGCGGGCTTGATTTTTTTCTAGTGTCAAGTAATTCAAATTACTCGTAAACAAATCCAAAATTTTGCTTTTATAACCATTACAAAGTTTGCATTACATTTTGTTTATTGAATAAAATTTTCCATCAAAGGTTTTTCTGTTTCACATTTAAATGACACAATCACTAATTTTTTTTATCCTTAAAGAAATAACTAACTGTGAAAACAACTTTTAAAAACAGTATGGATATTTCTTCAGCTTTGAAGTAAGTATTGTAAAAATAAAGAAAAAGAGCCAGAACCCTGTACCGCTCACCTCCCATTGACCTAAAGATCATAAAATTTAACATTCTGACCAAGTTCATTAAATTGGTCATAAATTGGGGCCTCTTAGGTTAACTAGCTTTTCCCTTTTTGATTTGCCCCCGGACCTATTTTTGCCCCACATGACCCAGACGAATTTACCTAAAAAACACCACGTTTAACTTTCTAAGTTTCATAAAACATCATAAATGTCCTCTACATGTTAACAACCCTTTGATATAAAACCTAGTGACCTATTTTTTGACCCCACATGCCCCCAGATTTTTTTAATTTACCAAAAGATCTCAAGTTTAACATTCTGAAAAATTTCATTAAGATAGTCATAAATTGGCCTCAAAAGTTAACTACTTTCCCTTTTATTTGACCTTGACCTATTTTTTTATCCGACATACCCAGTTTTTAAATTTTGACCTAAAGATCACAATTAAACTTTCTCTAAGTTTCATGAAAAACCGTCATAAATAGGCCTCAAAGGGTTTTAAAAAGCTTTTCCTTGATTTACCTGTGACCTATTTCTGACCCCACTTTATTCAGATTGAACTGGCTATAACAAAAATTTAACATTTTGACCAAGTTCATTAAGAACGGTTTTAAAAATGTCCTCACATGAAAACAATTTTTCTTTTGATTAAACCTGTACCTATTTTTGATCCCCATACCCAATAAAACAAAACCTTTAAAGACATCAAAATTAACTTCGCCAATTTCAGAAATACATCTTAAATCGGCCCTACGTTTAACAACTTTCCTTTGTTTTACCTGGTGACCTATTTTTTTGCCCCCAATACCCAATACGAACCCCAATATTTTATTGAGGAAAATACTCGATAAATTTTTCAAAGATTGGAAAAAATTGGACCTCAGATGTTAAAAATTTTTTTTCCCTTTTAAATTTTGACCTGGACCTAATTTTGACCCCAGATTCCCCAAATATCGAACCGTCCTAGATTTATTAAAGGGGAAACCCTTCTGACCAATTTCTTTAAATTGGCCAAAAATGTGACCTCTAAGTGAAAACAAGTTTTTTCCTTGTTTTTGACCGGGTGACCTAGTTTTGCCCCCAGATGCCCCAAATATAAAATTTCGTCCAAAAATTTTATTTGGGGTAAAATTCTGACCAATTTTTTATTAAGTTTTCCAAAATTACCTCTAAGTTAACAGTCAAAATTTTTGACAAGGGACACGGGGCGACACTAAACAAACCCTTTTGGCACTTCGTGCCAGGTGACAAAAAAAGGGACTTGTTTAACTTATTAAAAAATTTCAATTTCTTTTACAACAAGAACAAAAAAACAAGAGGCCATGACCCTTTATTCTCACCTGACATATTGACCTAAAATCAAGAAACTTCTGATAATTACATTAATATGATCATAAATTACCTCTAAAGAGTTAACTACTTTTCCTTTTTTTGACTTGATGACCTATTTTTTGACCCCCACATGCCCGACAAACGACAAAGTCACAAGTTTAACATTCTGTTTAATTTCATGAAAAAGCAGTCAAAAATGTGGCCTCTAGAGTTTAACAAGTTTTTCCTTTGATTGACCTACGACCTATTTTTTAATCCCACATAAACCCAATTTTAATTTGGGCCTAAATCATCAAATTAAAATTCGACCAAGTTTTTTTTAAGAATGGTCATAAATTGGCCACTACAGTGTTAACAATTTTTTCCTTTTGTTTTGGGCCTGGGACCTAGTTTTGATCCAAATGCCCCAAATTTTCAAACCCTCGTCCAATTTTTTTATTGAGGTAACTTTCTGACAAATTTCATTAAGTTTGGGCCCAAAATTGTGACCTCAAGATGTTAACAAGCTTTTCCTTGATTAACCGGGCCATTTTTTGACCCCACTTAAGCCAATTTTAATCTGATTTTGGACATTAAGATTACATTTTCCCAAATTTCATTAAGAAAGGGTCATAAATGTGGCTTCTAGAGTGAAACTATTTTTTTTCTTTGTTTTGACCAGACCTATTTTTTGACCCTACATAACCCACATTCAGACGGGCCTTGGATCATCAAATAAACATTTGACCAAGTTTCATGAAAAATAGTCTTAAATTGTGACCTCACATGTTCCCCCATTTTTTCCCTTTTGTTTTTACTTTGTGACCTATTTTTTATCCCAGTACCCAATATAAAAGGTTCCAATATTTTAAAGGTTAACATTCTCCCAAGTTTCATAAAATTTCAAATTGTGCCTCTAGATTTTAAACATCAAATTTGACGACGGACTAAGGGACATGGGCCCGGGGCATCAAAAAAAAGCTCACCTTTTTGTAGAAGGGGTTTTAAATTTTCCCCGTCACCTGCCCTTTTGAACCCTTTTTAAAAATAATCTTTATCTGCGGTCAAACCAACCTTGTACTAAATTTTGTTTTCTCATCCCAAGATCCAAGTTATTGTCCAAAAACTTTTTTTAAAGAACCTTATTTTTTGAATTTAACACACCTGACCAAAAAGCAAGGGCCCTTTTTCCATTTTTTAAGGGTAAAAAACCCCCGGGGCCCCCCTCCCTGCATTATTTAAAAGAACCGGGGTCAGTAACCTTGCCCTAAAACCTACGACCCAACATCATTAGGGGTCCCCCTGCGGTCAAAATCAACCTCCCTAAAATTTTTCATGCCCCTAGGCTCAAGTTTAAGTTATAATCTGAAAAACATTTATTTTTGCCTTAGGGACCCTTGACCTACAGACCTCAGAGTAAAACTTGCCCCTGTTTTTTCATGTGTACCAAACTTTATCATCCTACCCAAAGGTCCAATTATCTTTCGAAGGGTTTCAACTGTTCAAGTCCTGTGCCTTGACCTTGATCAATTGCCTCAAATTCAAACAACCTGTTTTTTATCATGTTACCCCTTTTTTTCAAAAGCTATGACCCAGGCCAAAGCTTTGCAATTATTTTTGACCTTTGACCTACTGACCCCAAATCGTCTGCCCTGTCCTTTTTACCAAAAAATTTAAATGGGTAAAGCTTTTCAGATTTATCACGGAAGCCATAAAAAACCTACGACTGAAAGACAGACAACTTACTACATGGGGGTAAACAAACATTTTTTTTTTAAAACTCATAAAAATAATTTTACTGTAACTATTTAAATTACAATTTTAAAACTTCTTTACAAAAAAAACCCAAAAAAACAATATCAAAATAAATTAAGAAACTTAGTATGTTTTATGAAACTAAAAACCCATGGCAATATCGACCCGCCACTGTAAAAAGGGACGGGGAGTTGTACATGACCCCTTGTCTCACTGAGGCAAACTTTTTCCAAAAAAAGAGTTGCAAAAATTACAAAAAAAAAATTATTTACAGTAACAACAAAGGAACGTAAATAATTTAAAAAAAAAAAAAAAAAAAAATTCCAATCCACACAAAGATCCGCACCCCAAGAAAGCCAAAAATACCCCTGAAAATTGGTTTTTAAAAATGCTTTTTGTACTACAGAAAAGGGGCTTTTTTTTCCCTAGACCATAAAAAAAAATTTTACAAATGTAAGCTATTTTAAATAACAAAAAAAGGGAAAAATTAAAGGGAACTTATCAGACCCTTCGTCGCATGATGAAAAAATTTGGGCCAAGTTACTCAAAACCCCTATCATCAAAAAGAAACCCAGAAAAGTTTTTCTTGTATCAACTTTTACCCAAAGTTCCCTTTTGACTAGACCTAGGGAACTGGTTTTTCCGCAGACACCATCTCGTGGTGAACATTTGTCCCAAGTTACATCAAAATCCCTCCATGCATGAAAAGAAATACCCGGACAAAGTTGTCATTTTTGTTCCTTTGACACTAAGTGTACCTAACCTTAACCTAGGCCCGGGGTTTCTTGGTATCACCCCATCTCATGATTGAACTTTTGTGCCAAGTACACAAAATCCCTCCAGCATGAAGAAAAATGCCCCAACAGTCATTTTTAAATTTTTGCCCTTTTGACCTGTAAGGTGACCTGGCCTTGAGATAAACCGGGGGTTTGTGCAAACACTCCTCTCACGAGGTTAACTTTCAAACCAAATATAAACAAGATTCTCCACTGCCCAAATTATGGTCTGAAAAAAAAACCATAACGCCAGCACATACACCAACAGACTTTGACAACTATGTCTTTGCTTCCGCAAGGGGGCCGACAATAAAAAAACCCATTGAAAAAACATTATCTCTTAAAGTAACAAGCTTAGTCAATCCTGCCCTAAAAAATAAATTTATTCCCAAAGAAAACCAAATTCCTTCCTTAAAAAGTTTTTTTTTATTCAATTCCCCTTTGTTTTTCTTTTTTTTCATATTTTTCGGTGTTCTTTCTTGCTTTTCAAATATATATTTGTTGACCTTCCTTTTTGTACTGCCTGCTCTCAAGAAGAAATCTTAAAACAAAAACAAACATTGTAAATTGATAAAAAAACCCAACCAACTTTCTAAAGATCCCAGAAAAATGTACCGCAGATTTACAAGCAAAAATTTACGGACGCAACACGGGCAAAGATCACGCATCACAAAAACCACTAAAAATCATATCGAACAGCTTCCTCCGGGAAACTAAGCTGTAAACAAAATTAAACCTTTTGATTGATTTTGGAAATGTTACCCTTCATTTTGGGGTGCTGGGAAAAAATGAAAAATTTTTTTATTGGGAAAAAGGCCAAAAAGCCCTTTATTAAGGAGAAAAGCCCCCCGCAAAAAAATTTCGCAAAAATCTTTTCAAAGTTTTTTTTGGTATTTTTATATGGAAATTTAAAATTTTTTGGGAATTTTAAAGAGGGCCCCCCATGACATTCTGTAATTTGGTTAAATCGCCAAGGTTTTTTGAAAAATTTTTTTCAAATTTTGACACATGAGAACAACAAACCCTGTTTCACCCTTACATGTGACGAGCTAAATAATTGTTTAAATTTGCATACAGTATTAAATTTTTATGGGTTTTTCCAGAAAATTTTTTCATCAAAAAGAAATGGGGGGCTTTACTAAGGCCTAAAAAAAATTTTTTTTTAGGATAGTATCAAATAACTTTTTTTTTGGATTTTTAAAATTATTTTGGGGAACTTTTTGGGAAATTAAAATTTTTTTGTCAAAAAATAAACACAAATAGGGTGATGCCCTAGAGCATTATAATTAATTTATAACATCCGTCCATTTTAAACATAAAAAGTCATTTTTTCAACTTTTTTGTCAAAAATTTTAAAAAAAAAATCTCTCAAAAGGCCCTAAAAACATTTAGGTCTGGGCCAAAAAAAAAAATTTAAAATTTGGTCAGATACAGAAACAGACAATATTTTTACCCAAATGTCCTTGGATTTGATTTTGTCAATGACTCAAACCAAAAATCGTCCACACAAATACTAATTTTTACATAATTATCATCTTTTAAAAAATTTAAACTCTCCCAAGCGCAACAATAAAAAACAGAAAATAAAATACCTTATGAGCTCAAGCAAGTGGGTTTTCATCTGCAACAAACACTTCGGGGCATACAACAAACTCTTATAATAATAAAGCCGAAAATTGTGAAAAATAGCAAATTAAAAAAACAGACAACCAGCAGTTTTGAAATTTCAAAGGTTAAAAGGGAAAAACTTTTTTGCATTTTTCAATTTTTAGCCAATAAAAGACCCCAATTATTTATTGGCAGGCGGAGAAATTTTTTGAAATAAAACTTTTTTTTAAAGAAAATAAAACAGTAGAATTTTGTCAAAAGTACAATGAAACAAAGTAAAAAATTAAAGCGGTTAAAAATTCAGTTTTTTAAAAAGAAAAGTCCTGATGCTAAGTTTTTTTACACCCACTACCACCAACAGCAAAACATTCTTTAACCCAGAATTCCCGGGACCTTTTTACTTTGGGTCTTACCTTCACTTTTCTCGAATCTTTTAAAAAGGGAAAAAAAAACTTTAAACAGCTAGAAGTCTTTTCTGCCTTTCCTCATTTTTATTGAACACAGGACTACAAAAAGCTCAATTTTTATTGGGATTTTACGTCATGATTCAAAAAGTATAAAAAAACTTAAAAAATTTGGTATGTTTCATGTAAAAAAACCAATTTTAATAACCCATTTTTGGGAACCCGATAAAATTTTTCCAAGCCTGACACCAAAATTATTTTTTCACAGCCGAACTTAAAGCTAATTTGAACCCTAAAACAACGGGCTGGGTCATACCCTCAAAAAAATTCATCATAGTTTGGGAATACGACTGGGATTCCTAGAAGAAAAGGAATTTAATCATCGGGAAAACAAAAATGTACCTTCATTTCTTTGCAGACTCAAAATTTAACCCTTTTTTACCAAATACTGCAAATTTTTGCACGTACTTTTTTTTCTGTTGCTAAATCTGAAATCTACTTGCAAATTTTTGACTTTCAAAAAAAATGTTAAATTCCTAAAAAACATCAAACATCAATATTTTTTTACGTTTTCCCTTTCTTAAACTCAAAATGACCCTCAAAGTAATTCGGAACGCACTTTTCTAACTTAACTACTGGCTAAACTACGGCAAAGCAAATTTTCGTACTTAAATTTTAAATACCATTCAAAAAGTATACATGAAAATTAGTAAAGATAGCCCCTTCTAATTTAATTAAAGATAAACCTCTACATTTCTTTTAAAATAAAACATAATCCATTCAAACAAAAAATGGGTAACCAAAAAAATGTTTTTTTTCGTTTTCCTCAAATAAACGAACTACAAACATTTAAAAAAAACCGCAACAATTTTTATATTTTTTATTGCAAAAAAAATTTGTGAAATTTTTTTTCTTTAAATTCATTCCCTAAACGACTTTTCATTTGCGGCCCAAAATTTGGGGGGGCCCTTGATTTTTGAAAGTAATTAAACTTCTGCAGATTAGTTCGACTAACTCTTAAAACCCCTGCATTTTTGAAAATTTGAATTCAGTTCCTTCATAATTCGACCAACTAATCAAGCATCTTCAAGCTCCAGATAAGGGCTGTTTTTTGTAATTATGAATTTGTTAGGGATCAGAAGGACTAATCTTAAAATGTGGCCATATCAATACGGGTTTTTTTTAAAATGGGTTGTACAGTATGACATGTAAACATATTACATAAAACCAAGAAAGACACGAAATGCGTCTCCCCAACTGCCTTATCAACCATCCCCAATGTTGAAATTTCACGGGGTCAAAAGAGTTTTGTAAATTTTGAAAAAAAAACGCCAATAGCATAATGAAATATTTTTTAAGCATAACCAAATTTTTTTTTGGACTTCAAAAAATTTTCGTCAAAAAATCGAAAAGGGAAAAATTCCACAAACTGAAGGGAACCAATTTTTTAATTTTTAATTGTGTCATAAACCAATTGAAAGAAATACTTTACTATTTTCAAAAAATTTAGTTTTTTTGTCAAAGCCAAAAGGCAAGTTACCACCTTTTAAAATCTAATTTTTTTTTATAAACCAATCTATTTCCCATATTTAGGCTGACACACTTATTGGGAAATCTAAGTTCAACTGCACGGGTCAAAAGATGCAAAAAAAATAAAAAAACAAACGCAAATAGAAAAAGTAATGCATTAAACAAAAATTTTTTTGGGAAATTTAAAAAATTTTGTGCATAAAAACTGAAAAGGGGGGAAAATTTTACCAAAAAAAGGCAACCAATTTTTTTTTATTTCAATTTTTGCTATCAAAGAAGTAAAAAAAACAAGAAAGGCAACTGGGTGAACTCGCCAGCTCGTGTCAGAGCGTGATTCGCTTTAAACTTACAAAAACAAAAACGGCGAGCAGGGGGTTACAATTTTTTACCCTTAAAAATTTCATTTTAAAAAACATTTAGCTTTTAAAACAAATAATTTTATTGAAATGGGCTTAAGGTATCTGCACTTGGTTCAAATTTTTTCTGCAATGTAGATTTAATTAAACCGATTTTTTAAAACCCAAAAAACCTAAAAAAAGAGCAAAAAAAAAAAAATAGGGCGTGTGTTTTGATTTTTTGCTAAAATGTTGAAAATTTGGACCTCAATATTTGGACGCAATATTTCATAATGGAGTCATGGAAAACATAAATTCCAAACATTTTTGCGAAAAAAACTTTTTTTACAAATTTAAAAACAGGACGAAATTCAGATTTGAACCAATAGCCCGTTCGGGCACCAGATTAAAAATTTCCAAACCACACCAATTTTCCCAGCCCGAACTTATTTAAAAATTTAACACCAAAAAAACATAATTTTTTCACCATATAACATTTTGTTTTAAGACACTCTATCATGTTTGAATAAAAAAAAAACAACAACATGTTTGCCTGTTATTTAAAACCCAAAAAACCCCGCCAGAAGCATCATCAATCCTAAAGCATCGACGACACTCCTTCCAAAACGAAAACTAAAATGTTTTTCCCGATTTTTAGGGCCGCACTCGCCAATTCTGCAACTCGACTGTTGCAATTTTTAAGAGTAAAACTGAAGGGGTGAATACACATTTTTCACACCGCGATGGGAACTTTAAGCTCCCCACTGCAGGGGCTTTTGAATTTCGCGAGAAGTGTGAAAGCTAAACAAATTACCGTCGCTAGATTGATTGGGATTCACCTTACGCTGCGGTTTCGTCTTTGACACGTGTTGTTACAAACGAAGAGTGCAAAAACCAAAATTTCCCTTTAAACGTTTCTCATCTGGATAAACAAATGCATACCGTTTTTAATTTCATTTTTTTTTTTAAAAAAATGAGGGGAAAAAACGGTATCTCAGGGTTTACCGTGGAAAATCGGACCCAGCTGAAATTTGGGCCACGGGGTGTCGGACACTTTTAATTTCCACTGAATTATGAGAAACTTCCACATTTAAATAAACACATTCTAAATTTGGGGAAATAAAATTTAAGGCCGTCTTTTTTGAGATATTCGCCCCCGAAAAAGGAACCGACATTTCCCCCTAATTTTCGCATTTTTTAATTTTTTTTCGGTTTTGAGTTTTAAAACATAAATTTTTAATTTAAAATACACAACATGCCACGTGATAAAAACTCACATTTCCATAATTTATAAAATTAATTTTCTTTTCCCCACGCCGAATCCGGGTTTTTTCTACGTTTTTTTCCGGATAAATACATGCATCACTTTCCGGGTTTTTCAAACTGCAGAACTACCTTTAAAACACGAAGTCACGGTTTTTTTTTTTTTGCCATCGAAAAAACGTGGTCATAGGTGAAATTTTTTACCGATGAATAATTCTTTCCTACAAACGCGTGGGAAAGCGCCCCTTTCCGAAACGAATCTCGTTTTTTGCACGGAGTTGGGGGAGATTTTTCTCTATATCCTTTCAAGTTTCCAAACATTTTTTTTAAGCTCGGCATTGAACCAAGTTTTTAAAAAAAAATCTTTACTGTTTTTTCAAAAAAAGAGAAACCTATCGGCAATGTACCCCCTTTTTAAAAAATAAATTTTTTTCTAAAGCCACCGTTAACTATATTTCAAAAGGGGACAATAAAATTTCATGCTTTTTAGGTGGGGTTTTTTACATTTTTTATTTTCCAAAGAAGTTAGTTTCTCACTTTCTAAAAAAGGGCAACAGGCCCCAAACCCGCACATCGACTGATCCGTCCAACATATAAAAAAAAAAAATTCCATTATCATCATCCTCAAGTAAAAAAACATTTTTTTTTTAAAATTTCAAAAATTAACTAGGATAGTCCAAATAATTTGCTGAAAAATTTCATTTGACATTCAACAGTCAATTTCTGACATTTTTCATTTTACTTCAAAGCCTTTTTTCGCATGGAAAATAAAAAATGTAAAAATCAATTAAAAGAACTTTTAAAAAAAAAGATTTTTCAGGGCTAGCTTAGGAGAACAAAAATTCAAAGAAACTAAATACCGGAAAAGGAATAAAAACGATCGAAAAGCGACACAAAGGAATCATTCTCTCATTCCCCAGCGAAAAACTCTTGGGAATTTTTTTGTTTCTCAATTTCAAAATTCCGCCATGAACAACTGTATCCACTCTCACTCTAAATATAAAGATATTCAAAATGTCGCCGTTTAAAAATGCTACTCAGTATTGAATAAAGCATGTTTGTATCGCAAATTATATCAGTGTAGTCACGTTACCGGCTGATTAGCTTCTGACGCAACAAAATTAACAGCTTACTTTGAATATTCTTTCGGGTCGCAGACATCTTATTGTGCGGATACTGCGTTTCGCCTACTGATCTGACGGACGCTTATTAACATTAACGAAGACCGTGATATCCCGAATTTCATCGGGGTCGTCGCACGCCCATGGTCTAAACCGGAACTCCATATTTTTTTATTTGGATAGTATGTGTTGTTTGGATACCCTCGTATGTTACCGTAGTGGGAATCGATCCCGATTTTCGTCGCTTCGCGACGAAAATCGGTAGGATCGATTCCCTATAAGTTCATCTTATTTAAAACGAACTAAAACAATCTATACACAAACAGCTGCTTTTGGCAAACTGCATTTTAAGGCTTGTGGAGGATTTTAAAAGATCCAAAACATGATATCTGAAGATAGCACGTTTAAGCAGAGCAGTTAACAACATATAATGCATTAACCAAACTGAGCCAGAAAAGGTCATATAAAGATAGGACGTAAATCTTACTGATGTTATACAGTAGTGCAACAGCCATATTGCGCTATGTCATGATAGAAGATTCTGGTTGAAGGCCCGGTAGTAAGATTGTATGTCATTTTCATGTCAAGAAACAGACATTCCACGATAGGTTTATTAAGCAGTGTCAACTTTCACTGTTTTTTTTCAAGAATTAGGTGATGAAAACGGACTATCAAGTTCAGAGAGTGTGGCAGATATTGTATTTTGCAATGGAATGTTGAACATTCATCCAGTTTAAATGTTTTAGAAGAAAGAGTGGAAGTTATTAAAGGTAAAGTAGATTTACTACTGTCAGGAAATGATCTTGTAAGAGAAAAAATCAAACCTTACGGTAACTGCTTTTTCAAATAAATTGGCAAGGATCTTGAATCTTTCCCACCCATAGGTGCACATTATGTACGAGAAGAGAAAAAGGGACAATTCCTTGGTTTGCATCTTACACTGTCAAAAATGTATGACCTCTATCTGGAGGAGTGAAAAATTAAAACACAGCCAGTTTTATTGGAAGGATACAGATTAATGTTGTACCTACGAAGGACCAGTGCAACGTATGTAATCAGTATTACATGGCGCAGCAAGAAGGAACTATGACTGATGAACAAAAGAATGCTTTTGACAAACCTCAGCAAAGAAAGAAGTGATCAAGAGAACAGAAAGCTAACGATAGACAGAAATGTGAATCTCAATGTAACAGTCATGTAGTATGATATGAACTCCAGTCAGTGTTAAATCTTCCATGTTTGGTGAGCCTGATGTACTACATGCTTTGCCTGGTCTGAGGTTGATGCAAAAAGAAGAGCATCAGAGGTAGTTACATCACCAGTCATTTCCACCAGAAATAGACCATGTAGTTCAGTACACGGATATTTGTTCCGTCAGAATGAGATATAGTTATTGAAATGGCCAGATGAGAAAACGGTTTAAGTTACACTGACCTCGTAGACTTCAAACAATAACAGAGTAGCAATATGAAGGTACAAAAAATCAGAAACAGGAACCAAGGTACTCTGTTTAAAAATTGTTTAGATATACTAAGGAGGAATATTTCAAATTTGATTTTAATGATGAATTTGAAAGCTACGTATTTCTGCAGCAAAGAAAAGGCATCTATATCTCAAAAACCCGTACTGTTAAAGAGAAGAGGAAAAAAACGCTCTCCTGTAAAATTTCAGAAAATGCACAAAGAGGGTTTTGGCACTTACCCCTCGATTTTGGGAACGACCAGGCGTACATGTAGCGAGTCGTAATATTGCACTTCCCTAATGTGCAGGAGCAGGGCGGCCATTTCATAAATTGTGTGCATGCTTTGTGCTTTTAATAAATGACAATATCAGTACTCTCAAACAAGAATACAGAAACTTATCAAAACAAAAGTTATACCCCATCCATTGAAAATAACACGCCAAATCACCAATTTAGCACTTTTCAGACAGCCTGCCATGATTCCTCTGCCGTAATTAATTTATCATTTAAACAGGCCCTACTGAACTAGAGGGTATGAATGGAATGGGGGCCTAGCAATTTTTTAAGGTTCTTCTTGTTCATATATCTATACCTCTGTATTTTGGTAAAAGAATATGTTATGAATAGCATAAAACTGACTAAAACAGTAAATCTTACTAATTTGTTGTGTATTTCATCATATTCAAGTATACTACAAATCAAGGGAAGTAACAAAAAATGTGATTTAAAAATGCTTAGACATGTTAGATACAGCTCCATTTCTTGAAAAAAAAATAACTGAAAAGGAATGAATGGCAAAAATCTTCTCCTGTTTATAAGCCGTTATATAGCAGCCTTACAAAAATACCAGTCATTCATTAGTAACCTATACCAGAATGAAAAGTGACTTTACAATGTTTGTTCGACACAGCCGACCCTTCGGAAAGACACATATCCTCTTAAAAATGCTATAATACATAAATATATTAGTAAGGTCAAAATCATTTTCTCTAAGAAGTGTAAACAAAAACCTTAATACTTAATATAAATAATCCATATAAGTACAAACAACAACAATAGCAGAGAATTCAACCCCATTCTTTCACAGCAAATTAGTCTTTAGAGCAAGGGAGGCAAATCCTTAAACCATGTTAAACTAATATTTCTACCTGCAGAGACTATCAAAAATAAAAAAAAAAACACTAATTAATGAGCTCCACTGAAATATGACATTTTGTCCTGCTGATAAGCCCACACTTCATGATAACAACACATTGACCATTTTTTTGGATAGCTTTGTTGAAAGAACAGTGCAATATGAAGGGATATCCTGAAAAATCTAGAATAAGTACTAAAAGAAGTAGACAAAATTGGTTCAAAAAGGTCCATAAAGTCAATGTAAGCAGACAGTGTGTTAGTGACACATCTACTGCCTCAAATGTTGAAGTTGAAACACAAGATGGTGTACATGGCATAGTCTCACAAGTGAACACTTTTACAAGGCTTGAAAACTATGTAGCTGCTGATGTGCTCAATGCTGCCACCTGTACACCTGGTAATTTACTATACAAACACAGACCTGCACGACACAGCAATCAAACTGAAATCAAGACAGAAGAAGGAATAAATAAAGCACAGGATTCAAACGAAAACACAATCGTCGACATAAAAAGACTTAAAAGTGCTTTCGAACTGGTATCTAAACATGCGTGTGAAAAGCCAAATATAATGACGTCTGTTGCAGACAGAAAAGAATTATGTATTTCTTTAGAGGTGAAATGCCAGAATTGTGACTTCGCTACCGGACGGACATTTACCTCTGTTTGATTCAATAAAAACGAAACAGGGCCAGGAATCTGGCAAGATCAATAACACAGTACTTATGCCAGTAATGAAGTCAAAACATGGACTTACTGACTGCTTGTGCTCTCCTGCTTGTACATCCGTGCTCCAAACAAGCGTAGGATGCAAAGAAAACAATGTCTCTGATCAAGTACAGTCACTTAACGAAGAACAACTGGTCTAAAACCAGAGGTATATTAAAAAGGTACAGTACCTGGCAGAGTCATCAGGCGGAACCAACATTGAATATGATGTTTCGTACACCAGTCGTCCGAAAGCTTGCGAGACCACAGCTAAACAGTGGTTTGCTAGAAAAAAAAGCAACAGTTAAACACTTACCAGTTGACATCCAAATTGCAAATAAACTGCTCATTTAGGAACTGCTCTCACAATAACAAATAATGCCAAAGGAACTATGCAACTTACACATCTATAAATCAAGCGGAGACAACACTTTTGAAAGAATTAATAAAAAGCATATCCGACCAAAATAAATTAAATGTACGAACAATTACATAAGACGGAAGTTTACAACTTGCTAAAGCGGTTCGTGAAATCAATGCCAAAACCTCAGCAAAGCTTCTTCACTACAAGTGCTTTGTGCACATCATGCGCAAATTACATAAACACTTGAAAGATGTCAAACTAAAGTCAACTACTAGGAAGGATAAAACTGTGTATACCCAGCATATGGCTACAAGTATGCGCTCTAGAATTCGGGCTTAGCTGAAGAACATCAAGCTTGCATGCAGAAATATGGACCAATATGTATGCACCAGGCTCAATAGTGTATGGCAAATATTCTTAGTTGCAGTATCAATGACCATTCAATGCACAGAAGTGCTCCAATGATCTGAACAGCTCATCTGAAAGAAAGTCATATTCATAAACACGATTTCTTGGAAGCACGGAGCACTAAGAGCAACGCATATGCAAAGTAGGCCCACAACAAAAAGAAGCTGTAACGGAAAAATATTACAGACCAAAAAAAAAGTACATAAAACTGTCACTGTCAGAGAAGAACTCTTTACAGAAAGTAATTGATAAATACTTTGGAAAGCAATAGATTAAGGACACTAGTAGGTTTTTTTTCAACTGATGCATGCGAGTCATTACATAGCCGCCTTTTCCAGTACGCCCCTAAGAACACTGTCTAGAGTAGAAACTTTCCCGGTCTGTGTCACTCGGTAACTCTGGGAGCGAACATAGGCGAGGGAATGTCACTACTCGAGATGGCACAAAATATGGGCATAGCGGTGAATTACGATGATCCTTTTTACAAGTACATACAATCAGCGGATAAGACTGAACACTACTATGCCAGACGCAGACGCACCTACAAGTACAAAAGTACAAGGTACCTTAATCGGGGAAAAAAAGGCATACCGGTCTGTGCTTTCTGCCTCTGTGTATGGTAGTGAAACAGTTGCAAACATAGATCATGCATATGGTGTAAATCTAATATTTGTAAAACAGGTATACATTCAATTTTAAAAGCATGTTGTAAATGTAGCAACTCATGCAAGATAACAAAACTGAAACTGTGTACCTTACTGTAGACAACTTGGAAAAGCAAAATGGCAAATTGGCCATAGCATGCACCATCATACTTATAAACACTTCTATTGTTATTAATGGTAAAATTCAGTTTAAAGACAGGGATCTGCAAAACAATAAGAGAAAAGTGCGATATCATCAAGGCTTGCCATTAATGCATACGTGAAGTCTGTTTTAGCATTTCAATACTTTGATTTTAATGAATTAGGGGCCAGACTAAAACAATTTTGCCGAAATACGTTTTAAAAGTAAAAGGAAATAGTGTTTAACTTACATGAATTCTGAAAATATTGCGGTATGTTTTCAATCCCAATCGAACGGACGTCTGCCGGAAATAAAAAAGAAATATATTATTCTTTTCTTTTTAATGTTAATGTGCTTTTTGAAAACGAAATTATAAACATTTTATTTGTTTTAGTTTATTACTCAGTTTGTAAGTTTTATATGTCGAAATGCTGCCTTGTTTTGATCACGTGATTAACATCTCTGCTACCTCTTCCGACTATCGGTTGGAAAACACAAACACGGTATTCGTGTCATAATTTTTCGCCTGAGGTTAGATTACCAGACCAGTAAAAACTTTATTTTTCAAATTATCTTATTTTTTTTTTTTTAAAAAAAAAACGTACGCTTCACTTTAAATAACATTACCCGGTAATAACTTCAGTTCCGACTATCGGGTGGAAGACACAGACAATCTTCTAAAACCAGAAGACGCACAATCGAACATCTTGGAAGAGCTTTTCTTATTCCGGCAGTTTGAAGAATGCTACAGCCATTTTGCCTAAAGATTCAGATTAAAACAGGAATCTGCAAAACAAGAAGAGATATCTCCCGTAGCCCAAACGAACGGGGCAAACGAACCGCCAGTTAAACAATAAATTTATTTAATTGAACGAAATATTATTTTAACGCGATTCAATGCATATGCATACCTTTGAATACTGCGAACAAAGGATAGTAAATATATATCTGTATACTAGTATATATTTTGTTATTAATAACTGAACCGTTTCCAACAATTGTAACAGTAGTATTACACTATATTTCTTTATTTTAAAAAACAATTATTTTCGTCTAAGGGGATTTCAAACCTTATTTGTGCGCAAGTGGATTGGGTCATTTTAGACTGGCTCACCGAAATTTGCGCTAGATAGTGAAATCTAACGCCGTTAAATTAGTAGATTAGTCTAAATTTTCCTAGTTTGAAAGCCAACACAGACCTCTCCATTGAAAAACATTCGTTGATCATTGAAAGGAACATTACTGCGACGTTTGGAATGTTTATTTTGGCAATTAAGGGTTGTTCTCTGTCGTTTCTCTACATCAGTGCAAAACTTCTATTTTAATTTAGTGCTAAAAGTGGATGAGTTAAAAGTTGTACATGCTCCTTTCTAATATCCTAGATTCTATGTACAGCTCTGCATTCAACGACTTTTCGTCTTTTGTAAGTTCGATATTTTGTACAAAACAATTTAGATTATTTCATTATACCTCGATTTTAGTTGTGAGAATGGAAATAGTGTTATCTTTTGGCCCTTATGAATTACTGAGTCCATCCAATGTTGTGAAATAATAGAGTTCAGTTTAAACCGGGGCTAGCTGAATGAGGGACGTTGCCACTCATGCACAGACGCAATCTTTTGCGTTTTGTGCTTCCGAAGAACCTTCTGTTGAATATGATTAAGGAATTGAAATCTAATTTATCTAATCCAGGTCTACAAAAGTGTAAATCAAATCTCAGCACAAAACAACAGAGAGGTTGAAATGAATTACGTCTCGCACGAAAAGAACAGAGAAAGCTTCTCCTCTTTCAATTTTTGTAATGCTTTATTACGGACTTGGGAGATGTAGAACTTTGAATACATTCACATTAAATATTAAATTTAAACAGACGTTTTGCACTAATGCATACAGAGAATGTGAAAACAACCCTTCATATGCGAGTATAATTAACATTTGACATAAAACATAAAACGTACTGTTACTTTAAAGAACAAGCCTAAGACAAAGATTGTTTTTTTTTTTCTGTTTAAAATTTGCGATTCATGTAAACATAAAGCCTTTTTATCTTTTATAATGTATTAATTATCTACTGAAAATTTTTTTATAGATGGTTTATAATGTAATTTGAAGGAAACAATTGTATTTCGAATATATTGCACTTCTTCAGTTTTCTCTGAAGGATTCCCATTATACTATCACTGTAGTCCATTGGCACTGCGTCCCGAGACTTGAGCGCCTATTCCTCTAGAGTCGAGAAATTGACCTCGAAAGATTCCTGATTTTGATAGGTCAAATAACTGTTAAAGATTTATACTTGACCCTTTTCTATTAAACACTTATTCAATAAACCTTTCCTCAAGTCCGCCCACCACCCCAAAGTTTTACCGCATCATTTCATATATTAATGAAAATGTAGTGGTATTGCCTCTCTGGTCCCTTTGGCAAACTAAACTGACAATAAAGGTGTTTTATTTAGACATAGTCAGGTGAAATCAGGTTACAGCTAACCCCATACAACTTGTCATAACAAAGGAAAGAAACTGTTTTATACTCCAGGACGTATGACATCGATATAATTTCAAAATGTATATTTTTAATTTCAATGATGGTATCTGACTTTTTTTTCCTCGCAAAGTAGTTATGCACGCTCGGATAAAAAAGTTCTAGGATTCTGCAAATAAATAAGATATAATTGTGTACTTGATTTTGTGCTAGGCTGATATGAAAAATTTGGAACTGGGACAAGTTTTCATTATTTGGGTCTATGGGAAAACCACAGTTTTGATAACATGTACGCAGGTATAATTTTATCTACCGTTTAGGTTTCATTGAATATTCTTGCATTTATACTACGATATTGTGTCTGAAATAAAATGTATATATGTCCGTGTGCTTGATTTTGAATTATTTGCACACGATGAAACAGACCAGCAAATTTCAAGCTGATTTTTAGACTTTACGATGTAAAATATATAAAAAGGTACACATTCAATACATGCTAGCTAAACGCAGAACAAAATTGTACTTTCTGTTTAGTATATGTGCATGCATGACAATTAATTAATAACGATTGAATATCCACATACACAATAAATTTATATATTTAGTTAAGTTAAACACATTTGCTAAGGATTTTCTATATTATGATGTAAATATATGAAGGTCAAAATATTTAAATGAAAGGTTGGTATTAGACATCTTTATTACATATTTACTCATACAACACCATATCTTTTTGACTGTGTTCTCTGGCATATGCTGTCTTTAAGTCTGTTGACATTTTGGTCAAAATATGAGATTAGATTTGTAAGGACAGTAAAACAACAACCTGTCGAAATCGCAAGGGATATAGTATTCTACTTACCCAGGATTTCTAATCTAAATGTGTCTCCATAGGATACTGGTGCCTCAAACTTCCTCTCTCTGTACGGTCATGTGTTACTTGTTCACTGTACGGCCATGTGTTACTTGTTGACAATGAAAGACAAACACTTTTATATTACCCTCGATTAGGAAAATGAGTCATCAGGGGATAGGGATACTACAAAATATCTTTTGGAAACATAAAATAAAAGGAAAAGGAAAACGAACTTCTTTTAGGGACAGGGAGAGAAGGAGAAATAGTTATATAAAAAAAAACCACAACTTCACATGCTGAACAACTTTCCTATTAAGATTCATGGCTCCGGATCAAAACATTTTACAATACGCGAGGCACAACTTTTAGGCCATTGATGTATATTTTAGGCAAATGAAGGGTCATAACTCACGCCTTACAGAGAGATGAAAGGTGCATAACTTTACACTGTGAATAATAATCCTATAATTTTTATTAACTCTAGGTCAAATACATTCGACGTAAGCTTTTATGTTTTTTATGCATATTTCTTAAGTCAAGGGCAATAACCTTGTCCTTGCTGAATGATATCCAAATCAAAGCACAAGTATACGTACTTAGTATTATTCCTGGCCTTAGGTATTTGTTTAGCTATTTATTGAGATCATACTTGTAACGAAAACAGGTATTTCTAGAGGCCGTTTTCTTGAGAGATAATAAAGTATGATGTAAATGATTTCATATATAATTTCGTTTTATTTTAAGCCTATGAATGTTCGGTCTGAAGTACAGCTTACTGTATGTATTTCACAACCGAATGGTAGCTGCTAACGGATTTTACTACGACTATGCGACTACATAGTTTAAATATGACGTCGGAAATGATGAAATGATAGTGTCTTAAAGTTTTATGCGTCAGTATGTACACCATTGCAACATGTTCAAACGAGTGTTAGACATATTTGCCTAAAAGTAAGTCAATATTTTTGATAAGATACAAGTAGATATAGGTAGAAGTATGTAAAACATGCCTCATTAAAACAATACCTGGACCCGCACCTCCTGGATTTTGTAAGGGCGGATAACATTTCTTTCGCACGAATACATCTGCGGGTGTCTCTAAAATATGTTGAGTCCTGCTCAACCCGGGGCTAGAGGGCGTAGATGGTAGCTTTCATTTTCACTACCGTCCATGACCAGGCTCAATCAAACCGAGCCTGCAACCTGTTGTTTTCCACTTTTTTTCTATTATAGTACTGTAATGGTGTTTTAACCTAATGACCTTAAAACGTCGACAGCTTTACCGCCATGGGGGGCTGCATTCGTCGTATTATTACTAACGTCACTTACCTCCTGTTGCGATTATTTTAAGCCAGTGTATTTTTGATAGTCTAAGAATTGTAACAGACTATAAATTGTCGTTAACACTACAGGAAAATTTCTCTAAAATGTAAAATATTAATATTCGCTAATAGAGATTGCTTTCCTTCAAAAACAACATGATTTATTGTTTACTGAAATTATAAATAGGTACTCTTTTATCTAAATAATAAGGAATAAATTCCGATGTTTTAATTTCAATTTCTAAAATTGTACACACATCATGCTGTAAAAGTTGATCAATTTTGATACACTTTTAGATAGTAGATATATGTCTAAAATTCTTTAAATTTTAAAGAAAACCTATATTCATCACCAAATTAAACAAATTTGAAAGGTGTAATAAAATAAGGTATTAATCTAGTACATATTTTTCCAACCGATGGCCTTGTGCATTATACACACCTTGTAAAGTTACAGGCCCCTACTGTTATTATCAAGACCTAATATATTTCCTTGGTACAGTGCCAAATATATACATCAGAGCCCACTAGGGATAGCATAGAACTTCGGATCGAGGGGTTGTGAGTGCGATCCCAACAGCCAAAACCAAAAATTCGACCCACTTACAATCTGAAAAATCTTAAAAATGTGAATGTTAAATAACAGTTCTTAATTTGTATTATTTAAAAGTCCAACACCTCCTGGTTGTCTTTGAAAAATTTCTACCACAACATTGATAGCGTTTAAACAATATCGAATGTTGATACATATGTGCATTTACTCATGTTACGGAGGGTAGATTTTAGTGAGCATTTATATTTTTGGACATTAAGAAATTAAACAATAACGCAATTACTTATTCAAAAGAAACACTTTAATGCAACATAATTGATAAACACGTCAGACACAAATCCAATCAATATGACATTTTCTACCGTCAATAACGAGAGAAAATAAAGGTATATGATTGACAATTTTAAGCTGTATTTCTTAGAACAAAAATTTGAATATTTACACTCATTATAATTATTAAATTTAGCATCGGATAGAAGAAATTTGGCAACCCGTTGTCAATTTAGAATGTCCTTAACACCACACAAAAACTTGCGGATGTGCTACGTATATCACGGTGTTGGAATGGCGATTCTAAAAACATACAACTCCGTTACGGAAGTGATAGAATTTACAACGAAATGAAAACAAAAGCCTAAAGAATATATTGTTGTTGTTTTTTTCTACCATGGGAACATGGTTTTGGAACTTTACCAAATGCTTTAAAGAACTGGTTAAAACACAACACAATAAGTTGACATATTACAGTTCTGGCAGTGCTTAAGTATTAGAAACCTGTCACCTAACATAAATTTAAAAAAACAATACATTTCATTAAAGAGACAGCCATTGAAAATGTACATTTTCAAACAATAACCTGCAAAAGACTAAACATCAACTAAACTTAACTACCATGTGTGGCATTTATACAAAATCTGTATATACAGCAAATATTGGAGCATCTAGTAACGGAAGTGATAATGCGTTACGGAAATTGTGTTACATGTATAGTTAAGCCTATAATCAAACTGCCGTGTGTAATCAGCTATTTTGTATACGTCTGATTTCTTTTATTCATTTTACATCTTGGACGAATGGGACTTTGCATTTGTTACAATATTTTCAAGATTCAGGAAGGAAATTAATCAGAACTTTATCAGGAGCCATGTCTTAAATTACGCAGCCATCCAGATGTATCTCCTCGCACACAAATTTCTGTGATTTGAAAGCAACAGTTAAATTTGCATTTTTTCGGTTACCTTTCTGATATTAGTGTGTTTGTCTACCATTCTCTGAACACTTCCAACTCACTAAATAATGTTAATATACGTTTCCTTACTAATATTTTCTGTTTTTCATTCTGTCACATCGATGTTTCGGACGTTCAACATACAACAGTTTCTACTGGATAATAAATTCTGTAAAGATTCTTCGAAAGCAAAGAATGCAGTCAACTAAAATAATAGTAGACTCGGTTTGATTAAGTCCGTTCAAATCATTGTAAGTCATATGTGCCACTACATCTTCTTTGCACATGGAATTTGTCAGAAAAGGAAATTCAGAGAAACCTAATTACAATAAAACAAGTCCAAGAATATCTTATTTCAACAATATAAATAACAAAATTTCTATGTAACCTCCGTAACATAATATCTTCTCGGTAACAAAATAAAACATGTGGTCGCCGAAGTCACATTTCTTTTTAAAAAAGTTAGTAAGATATTAAATATTACATAATGACGAGAACATTACTGAAACCAGATCATATTGGGTGCAGTGACTAAACAAGGGCAAGTTCAATGCAGTCAGACAAACTATCTCACCTCCATAACGCTATTGTAGGATAAATCAACCTCTATATCACTTTTCTTCAGATAAAATAGTCAGAAAAAATATATATTTCTTGATTCTGAGTCCGTTTTGACATATCTCTTTGACCAAATGTTCATGTATGTGATTTGAATGTCGCACTGTAATTTATGAACACGTTATCGCCTCCGTAACGGACATGTTTAAAGAGGCATATTTATTTCAGCGCTACATTTTATGTATAGTTTTACGTTCAAACTCAATTGGAAAAGCAGAGAAAACACATTCAAACACCTTAAACATATTCTCATAAACGTCATGTAGTATAACGCTTTTTTTGTATATAACTATGAACTTATCTCATTTACTTGAAATACTGTTCCACAAATAATTTAAAATTACACTTAAAAGCTTTTGCAGATCAGCCTCTGCTTCCTTCGAGTGGCGCATGAGAAAAACTTTCTTGTGCTTTCCGCATTTCAGTAGACAGTTAGAACAGCTAAGATGCTATGTTACGGAAGTGATACGTTACGGAAGAGATAAAATTATTTCAATATTTGATAACTGTTCGATACCTTGATGGCATAGACTGAAAACAAGCCTTCTTACTGATGCAGTCAAGGTAAATGATACAGACACAGAGGGAAAACAGCATTGTTATCACGTACATTTGAAGAAGTCCCCGTTACGGAGGAGAGATTTTAAATCGCGACACAATAAAAATGAACTGGAAACAATAATATCAGAAATATTTACTTATGAGATAGTAACAAGGGTGTTATTTTAATAAAGTTATATCATTTGACGACAGTTTGTGTCACTTTTGTCACATGTATGCCTTTTTCAAAATACTTTGTTAATATATTAGATATTGTTACGGTAGGTGAGAACTGTTTTAGGCGACAGTAATAATTATGACCGGGATGAATGCAGTTTGTGTTTATGCTAATGAAAATGTCCTTCCGCAATTATAATGAACCCTCTTTCATAATACTGCATGTAGTTTTGGCGCACAGATGTACACCAGTGCTATCAACAGAGTTATTATTTGTCTCAGTATACTTGGCGACATGGCTGAAATGAGCAGAAAGCTTTTATTTCAATCCTACTGCACATAGAAAGTAGAAAAAAAGATCGACTAAAAGTATTAAAAAACAAAGAATATGCCCTGGCTAAAGTAAAAACCTCTTTCCAATGTAATTTATTCATCATGTGTTTGTAAAAGATGAACTAGAATGAAGGCGACAAGGAATTTTCTAAAGTGGGTCAAATTTTTGGTTTTGACTGCCCCAGTCGAGGCGTGACCATTTGATAAATGGCATTGTGTCTGAAATCATTCGTCCTCCACCGCTGATTCGTGTGAAGAAGTTGACTGTGACATGCGGACAACAGGTTTTTGTACTGGTACAGAATCAAGTTATACTGGTTTTGCTAACTGCCTGCCCTTACATAACTGGTAAAAATGTTAGAAACGTGCTAAATCCAAAATAAACAAAACAAAAAATTTTTGCTTTGTTTATTTGTTTGTTTATTTTGGATTTAGCACGTTTTTCAAATAAATAATAGATAAACCGAAAAAAAAAACACTTTTGTCATACTTTTGACGGGTGAATTTAAGGCGATCATTAGCAGCATTAGCAATTCTTGCAAGAGCTGTATCTGGTTTTGACTATGTAATCTCTTCCATCAGTATGAAACTGTCATTCCCAGAAAATAAAAGAATAAGATAAGAGAGTACATGCTGTACGGGGCATTTATATGTTTCATTGTGTCTGAAAGGGCGGATGTACGGTAATTAAACTTAAACAAACTTAAAGTATAAGACAATGAAACAAAATAAACGAATATGGTTTCAACAATACTGTCATGATAAAAAATGAAATCAGTACTTTACATAACAGATCTAAAAAAAAAATTTGATTTGCAAAACAAAACCGTTTCTGGCTAATCTGATGCAGCAAGCGGTTGCTCTAATTACTTTCAATGGTATGAAAAAAAAAATGCTTGTGTCTTCTGGGTAAATTAATTAAAAATAAATGTATTCTTTCTTATATCGACTGATACGCAGGTCAACGCGAAAGAAAACAATCATATTTTATCTGCGTATGATGGGGCGTAGACTAGATATTAGACTGATAATAAAGAATTTGTCACAAAATTTCAACTTTTGTAATTTTTCTTTAATGTTATGTAACAGTGACAAATGCAAGTCTATTTTAGAAATTTTCGCAGAGATAGGATATAGACTGGCTATATTCACAATTCTACAAATATTATTTTTAAATAGTAATATATAATAGTCTATGAGCCAGTCTAGGTGGGATTCCTCAGTATTTATGTAATAAATCTCAGTCCAAAATAGCAATAACAAAACGTATTAGCCAATACAAATCAAAATAGAAGCTTATATTTGATAAGCTTACAAATTCAGTTATTTGGACAATTTGACAATTCATATCATTAAAAGACGGAAACTCCATTTATGATGCTCAGTTTTCATGCTCCCAAAATATATATTTTCCTTTTGTCTCACTTTTCAAATAAGAATAAAGCTTTTAGTATTAAATTGTCTTTATTTATTTTAAGTTATGTATGTTTTGTTCATCAACGCCAGAGTCAGCGATGACGAACAAAGTTAAATGCTGCGTAATATATAATATCGAATATTATAGAATTTCGAATATTTCGGTTTCAATGATTTCAAATAGTATTACGCGTTTTTCATACTTATATAATTTTACGGTAAGGCAATGTTTCCAAAATATATTTGCTGTCAGCTTCTATTTTGATTTGAAATATCCCTAAAGTATTTTTGTGGTAACTTAAATGGCAAAAGAATCCTCCAAGTCCCAGATCCCAAAACTAATTATTCACCTGGGCGAAATTCATTCTATGTAATTTTTGTGGTTACAATAGTTCCTTATAACACAGACGGTAAACATTTCATGTCCAACTGTCTTGAAAATTAACAATATATCAGCATCCTATTGACTGAAGAAATGAGATTTTCTAGCTAATCCTTAGGTGAAAATAAATACAAAACAAAATTCTGATAAATCTGATTGGTGTCAAAAGTGATTTCAAGAAGCCCTGAATTATTCTGTGTTTGTATTCCCTCAGGGAATCTATTTTGATGTGTTTCAGATTTCTCCTGGTTTAATCGAGTTCTACATCTTCATCACAAAAAGTTTCAACTGTATGTTGTCAATCACTTCCGAATTATGTGATAATCCATTAATTCCAAATTTCAACAAAAAGGGAAATCAATTCCCACATCATAAATTAGGGGAAATAAAATGTTTGACAACTTTTAAAAAATCTGGACCAGGGAATCATTTTCACTCACAAATTAAAATTTTGACGTAAGAAAAGTTGTCTATGCCTATAAATACATACTAAATTTACCAGGTGGTTATGACACTCATATCCACGTACTAACTGGACATTAGACGTAGACTTTAGTTCCCTCAAGTATATATTTTTCATTTGGTTTTTCCAGGCACGAAATGAACATAAAACCTAGAAAGAGTTGTTTATGCCCTAAAACACTTATTTCCAGTTTGGTTAGGGCATTTCATTGCCATTCACAGACGTAGAAAGAGTAGTTTGTGCCATCATGTATATATTTCTACTCTGGTTTGGGTTATTCTTTCTACGCATAAATTGAACTTTAGACGTAGTAAAAGTTTGTGATCTCAATCACATATCTCCAGTTTGGTTAGGGCAATCAATTTCACGCACGAATTTAACTTGAGAGTAAGGGAGGTTTGTGTATGTGCTCAAAACATATTTCCAGTTTAGAAAGGGCAATCTTTTCCGCACACGAATTACTAGAAAGAGTTGCTTGTGCAATCAAGTAAACATTTCTAGTTCGGCTACCACAAATTGAAGATTGGAGAACACCAAGGCGGACTTCCGGTAACACAGTTGCATATAGATCTTGCAAAAAAAAAATGTAAAACTGACGAAAACTACATCTTCACGACAGATTTGGCTTATGTTGTTAATGAACACTTAACATGTAGACAAACAGTGAAGTAACATAATGAAATAATTAGCCCAAAACCATGGAGAATTGTGCTAATTCCTGTCATACAAGTATCCGAAAATAGTGTGATGTCCGAAAACATATACTCTGAACTGTTTACTAAAATCTAAGATAAAATACAAGTTAAAACTCTAGCCAACAAAGTGGTACACAAGAGATATAGCCATATGAGAAAAAATATATGAAATGAAACAAGTTAGATGGGTCCAAAAAATAGAAGAGAAACAGTCCAGAAAAAACCAATAACCCCCTGTCCTAGACAAAGGAGTAGGTCCACATCAACAAAAAGAAAAGTAACTTCTCCTGAGGAAAGTGTAAACTCTGAAAAGAAATATAGACAGTCAGGAGAGTCCAATAAATTAGGTCAAGTTAAGAACAAGAAAGAGAGCATGGATTTAACTAACAGTAATATAAATATGAATGAGAGCTCTCAGTGTGAAAATCTAAATATAGGTGAAATGCCCAAATATAACACATCCCCATGTTTCCTCACCCACCAATGTTTAACCTTGGATCTCCACATATGACACAACCCATTATGACCTCTCCAATGGGCTCAGCTGTAGTAAATGCTACTTTATCAGACCATGATATAGTAAGAATAGCATCTGTCATAAAAGAGGCTCTTAAAGAAGAAATAAGATTAATGGTCTGTGCAAAAGTTGAAGAAACAACAACAGAAATGAAATCAGAAATAGAGCATCTGAAAGCAGAAATATATGATCTGAA
The DNA here is from genome assembly GCF_021730395.1 of Mercenaria mercenaria. Taxonomy (NCBI): domain Eukaryota; kingdom Metazoa; phylum Mollusca; class Bivalvia; order Venerida; family Veneridae; genus Mercenaria; species Mercenaria mercenaria. The sequence goes on from NC_069378.1 coordinate 14,237,521, forward strand.
AATGTCTAAAATAGAAATACAAAGAAAACAAGATGAAGCAGAACAGTATAGCAGAAAAAACAGTGTCAGAATTGGTAATTATACTGAACAAAAAGATGAAAAAATAACTGAAATTGTCACAGCTGTTGCTCAGAAAGGTGGAGCAGATATAACTGCCAATGATATAGACAATGCACATAGAGTAGGTCCTCCTAAGAAAGACAAGACAAGAGACATTATAGTCAGATTCACATCCTACAGAGCTAAAACAAAGTTCATTAAATGTAGAAAAGCCTTAAGAGAACAAAAGGAGAAAATTTATATAAATGAAGACTTAACAAAATGTAGATCTGACCTAGCATATGAGGCTAGAATGATGAAAAAAGACCCAACTACAAATGTCAAAGGAACATGGACCTATAATGGAAACATATATATTGAAACTAAGGCAGAAGAAACCATTAAAATAAACTGTAAAGCTGACCTCATGAAATATCAATAGAAGCCAGAGGGTTAGTAAATCAGCCTGTAAACCAGGAGGTTACACACTATATTTGAACAGGTATATATGTATATATATAAATAACAGAAAAATATAAATGATGTGATAACATGGTTGTGTTTGATGCTGATGATTATGTTGATGATGACAATTTTTGATGATTGTGATGATGGGTATAAGTATAAACAAATATATATATATATATAAATGATTTAATTGTACATATCTGTATACTGAAATGATAGTGATTGTTGATGTGATGATGATGATGATATGGTGATGTTTGATGAAATGATGTGATAACATGGTTGTGTTTGATGCTGATGATTAAGTTGATGATGATAATGATGAAGAGTGTGATTATGGATATTAGTATAAACAAATATTTATATAAAAAATGACTTAATTGTACATCTGTATACTGAAATGATAGTGATTGTTGTTAATGACGGTGGAGATGATATGGTGATGTTGATGATAATGATAATGATAAGTGTATATTTTATTCATAAGAATAAACTGCTGATTATTAAGATGATGATGATGATGAAAATGATGATGATGATTATAATGATGATGATGATAGTGATGAAAACATACAAGCACATATTGTTTAGTGAATAATTATGCATGTGTAATCATGTAAGTGTTTACAATTACATTACTGCTCGAAGGTGATGATGATGAGTATGATGTTATAGCAGTGCTTAATGATGATGATGATAGTGATAATGATGATGTAACCAATAATTGTAAAGATCAAACTGCTGATCGTAAATATGATGATGATGGTGATGATGATGATAATGAGGAGTACATGTCTAGTAATAATTATACATGCATAATAATGAAATTGTAAAAAAATTAATTCGTGCTTGATGGTGATGATGATGGTGATATTGATGATGAAGAAGATTATGATGCTAAGGTAGTGTTAATTGATGAAGAAGATAATGATAATGATCATGATGTTGTAATCAATAAATGTTTGTAAACTGCTAATTGTAAAGACGATTTTGATGATGATGATGATGATAATGATGATAATATACAAGCACATACTGTTCAGTGAATAATTATGCATGCATAGTCATAAAATTGTATAAAATTAGTTTGCTGCTTGATGGTGGTGATGATGATTATGATCACGATGTCATGGTTGTGCTTAATGATGATGAAATTAATGATAATGATGATGATGGTGTGAATAATTATACATGCATACTAATGTACTTGTATAAAATTAAAGTGTTGTTGTATGGTGATGATGATGATGATGATGATGATTAAAATGCTATGGTAGTGTTTAATGATATAAAAATGATTAGGATGATGATGGTGTGATGATATATATTAAAAAGAACTTGATATAAAAAATAGATAAATATAAGTATATACATATATATCTTCTCATGATAAAACTTGTGGTTGATGATGATGATGATGCTCATAGGTAGTGTTTGATGATGATGCTGATGATGCTGTTGACAAAATGATGAAGGCTATAGTTAAAGAAATGTAGATTAATGCATACATGTAAGAATGAATCTCTTTTTTTTTTTTTTTTGCTTGATGATAATGATGATATGGCAGCATAATAATGAATAGTTGAATATGTATAAAAATGTTACTTAATAATGATGATGGTGATGATGTAATGAAAGAAAAAAGATGATTATTGCCATATGGTAGCATGATAATGAATATGTATAAAATGTTACGGTTAATACCTGATAATGATTATGATGATGATGATGTGTTTGATAAAAATAATAAATAAAGAAAATTTTATACAAGTATAAATAATCATTGTCAGCTACATTACTTAGACAACATGAAAATTATAAATATAATGTACTCTGACTTATACTGCATACCCTCTATAGGTATTCTGTAAGAGTAGCCACTGATTAAGACTTTCACCTGTGATTCATTATGAGAAATTTATTGCCATCTATGGTATATCATCTGCAGAAAAGTTGATGTTGCAGGAAAGTTAATGCTGTTTTTGGTGAAGTGTATTCTTAATTACAAAATAACAAAATGAAATTTACTTATACATAAATTTTATCCATGGAAAACTTTATCCATACACAGTAATATCTCAAGCTAATCTAATCAATGTAGATAATCATTTTGAAAATGATAAAAATTAGGTATAAGGATAAATTTTTGATTAACTATGACTATCTTAAACTTATATATGACTCAGGATTACCTACATCCAAAAATATTATTTTAAGAATATCCAAACACAACAGTACTAATGTCTGAATATTTTTATTAACTTGAAATTTAAAAATCAAATAATTATTCTAAAATATTTTAATGCTGACTATGAGTATATCACCTGTAGAAAAGACCATGTTGTTGTAGTTGTTGTTACTGTGTACTTTTAACCTTATTATGAAAACATGAAATTTAAATGTGTATGTATTTTTATACATTTTACCTATGACAAACCACCCATGCTTCTACAACCAAATCACTTCTAAACTGATAGACATTAAAAAGTTCTCTGACCATTATTAGTAGCTCATTTTTGCTTTTTGATAGAACCATGTCACTTTTGTACCATACCACAGCATGCACATTATTATTGTTGTTTATATCTTAATCATGATGATATTTGGTACACATGAAATTATGTTAATTTGTATATTAGTTTTAAAATCTAATTGTTGTTAAAATTTACATACAGATTTTTCCTACAAAAGAATATCATACATAAAGATCTACAGATCAAACAAAATCATACCATGATTTTACTTCTGCTGCATTATACTATGATATAACTGCAGAATGAAAACTATTATTCTTGTGTACATTCCAATTATGTATGTATGAAATACTTACAGATGACACTATATGCTAATAGGTAAAGTTGTTTCCTATTTTATTCTAAATAGTAGTCTCATACAAGATTCTTCATATTATGTGAGCAGAAAATGTTAATCAAGGTCATTACAAGTTATTTTATTTTTTGTTTTTTGCTTTGAAGAATATATAACATTTTTGTACTTAACTCAAACCTGCCAATATATGGATCAAAACAATGATTATGCTTGCAATTTGTTCATTTAAAATTGTTGTAAGATTTAAAAAAGTATTATTTAAAAATAGGTATGTTACACATACTGTCTTAATAATTGAATTCATATTTTAGGACACATGTAGTCTAACTAATCATTTGAAAGATAACAAAAAACAATGTTCTAACAAATGTTACTTACTGACCAATATGCAGTAGCTGATTTTTGTCTTTGGTCCAGCATCCAGCATGGTAAATCAATTCTCGCACAATATATCTCTTCTAGTTTAATATCCAGTTCTAAATAACTACATCTTTGCTATATATTCTCTCTCACAATATATCTCTTCTAGTTTAATATCCAGTTCAAAATAACTTCATTTTTGCTTTATATTCTCATAACCTTTAATGAATGTAGAAAGGCAGCCAACAACAAGAAAACACCTGTACCTTTTTTCCTTTCAATTTTTCAATTTCACCACAATTCATGGAATGCACAAGTTATATCCCGAATATTTATTTTGTAATAATAGGACTAGAATCTAGTACATATTTTCCACGTAAAATTAACATATAATTCCTTTCAAATACACCCCTAAGTCACAGTTTAGTCATATTTACACGCTAGTAAAGGTTTCCATTCATAAACACGTGTTATAAACAATAATTATCCTGTAAATCGTGGAAGCCAATGAAATACACACGTATTATGCTTGCCCAAACTAAATGACCAATCAGGTTTCACTATGTCCCACCGCTGTCAATCAAGTCCATATTAGGTATACATACGGGTGTCAAGGACATGTACACATTGGCGATTTAGCACTAATTTGTTTACTATACAGTATCAAAAGGAAAAAGTCAATCTTGTCGTGAAGTTTACGTCACACACACAAACAAAAATGCGCACTTGCGATCTACATATCTTACTTATCATTACTTTTCCTTGCCAATCTTTACCCCTACTTTCTTTTCTTTCTTTTTTGATAGGTCACTTAAGACTATGGATTACTTCGCCTATAGTATATTCTGTCCGGGTATAACTTAATGTCTGTAGATTTAATTCTATATAGGGCGAGGTTAGGACTTTTTGTTGGACTCCAGATGAAGACAAAGGGTCTAAGGCGCTTCACAACCTTTGAGCTGATGACCTGGATGGCTCTGATTCTTCTTCTAGCGGGCGATGTTCATGAGAACCCAGGACCTAGCTCAAACGGTAGCCAACCTTCTTCTTCACTGTCATCATCTTCCTTGTCGTCAACTCTTGACATCGTTGATGGTTTTAAGAAGTCATTATTTTTCGTACATTATAATGTTCAGAGTTGTTTCCATAAACGAGATATATTACAAGGAGAACTCCAGCATTTCGATGTCATCTCTTTTACTGAAACCTGGCTGAGTAATGACACTGAGTCTGATTGTATCACGTTTGATAATTATGCTATACCTTTCAGAAAGGACAGACTAGGTGATTCCCATGGCGGCGTTCTTGTTTATGTTAAAAGTTATATCCCTGCTCTCAGGAGACCTGATCTAGAGATTGCTGGAGTCGAATGTATATGGATTGAACTTAGAATCATGCGTAAAAAATTTCTATATGGTACATTTTATCGCCCTCCAAACTCATCCCCCCTCCTTTGGGCAAACATAGAAAACTCTATTGGACTTGCCTTTGATACAAACATTAATAGTGTAATCGTCACAGGAGACTTTAATTTAGATATGTTAAAACCGGCAACATATAGAAAATTAAATGTCATAGCATCACAATGCAACATGATTCAGCTCATAAATTAGCCAACTCATTTTACTGAAACATCTCACTCTCTTATTGAACTTTTTCTAGTATCCTCTGCATGTAGTGTTCACACATCTGGAGTAGGAGATCCCTTTCTTGACCAGAATCTTAGATTCCATTGCCCCGTCTATTGTTGTCTTAATTGCTCCAAACCTTATTCGAAAAAGTTTAAGCGCAATATATGGAAATTCGACCAGGGGGATTATGACAACCTTAGAAGAGAAGCGGCAACTATTAATTGGGACTCCCTAGCTGACGATGATATTAATACATACGTAGAAAATATTACTGATACAATTCTATCTATCTCTAAAAAGCACATTCCAAACAAAATAGCAACAATAAGACAATCAGACCCTGCATGGATGCATAACGACATAAGAAAACATATAAGAAAGAGAAAGAGAGCTTATGACAGGGCCAAACGAACCCAAAATGAACATCACTGGTACATTTACAAACAAATAAGGAACAAAACTACACAATTATTACGAAATGCAAAAACACAACTTTCAGAAAAATTATCAAATAAACTAAAGACTGAAAATCTTAAAATATCTGACTATTGGAAGATAATAAAACAGTTTATATCACCATCCAAAAACACACCAGTTCCACTATTAAATGACAATGGTACTCTTGTAACAGAAGATACAGATAAAGCAAACTTGCTTAACAATTTCTTTCAGTCCCAAACATTACTAGATGACAACAACAAAACACTGCCACACATGCAAACAAATACAAATCATCCAAAACTTGAGACATTTGTCATCACAGAGGAAGAAGTAACAGAAACAATCAAATCACTTACAGTAGGTAAAGCTGCAGGACCTGACAACGTGAACAACAGAATCCTGAAGGAACTCTCTCAGGAACTTGCAAAACCACTCTATCAACTTTTTAACATATCTATCAGCACTGGTCAAATGCCATCCAAATGGAAATTGGCACATGTATGTGCTGTTTTCAAGAAGAATGACCCGCAGCTAGTCTCAAACTACAGGCCTATATTACTTCTAAGCACAATCAGCAAAGTACTGGAAAAAATCATTCACAAGCATATTTTCAACTTCTTTTCAGCAAATAACACTATCTCAGCTCTCCAATCTGGATTAGTTCCCAATGACTCAACTACCAACCAACTAGTTTCTATATACAATACTTTTTGCAAAGCATTAGATGAAGGTAAAGAAGTCCGTGCAGTTTTTTTGTGATATATCCAAAGCTTTTGACCGTGTATGACACAAAGGTCTTTTGTTCAAGCTGGAATCTGCTGGTGTATCTGGAAGTCTGTTAAAATGGTTTCGTGACTACTTATCTGAGAGAAAGCAGAAAGTTGTTCTTCCTGGAGGTTCTTCTGAAACAGTTTTTATCTCAGCAGGTGTGCCACAAGGTTCTATCCTTGGTCCTCTTCTTTTCATCGTCTTTATTAATGACATTGTTCTCAATATCAGTTCAAATATCAGATTCTTCGCTGATGATACTAGCTTGTACATTGTTGTTGACAACCCGGTCACTGCAGCTGAAACCCTTAATTCAGACCTCATGAAAATAGACGAGTGGGCAAATGAGTGGCTTGTCGATTTCAACCCTAAAAAACAGAATCACTTCTTATCTCTCGTAAAAATAACAAACCCCTGCATCCTCCTCTGTATATGCATGGTGTTCCAATCAACGAGGTGACGTCTCACAAACATCTTGGTGTTGTTTTTTCAAATGACGGAAACTGGCACGAACATGTAGATAGTATTAAAGAAAAGGCATGGAAAAGAATCAACATAATGAGAACCTTGAAATTTATTCTTGACCGCAAGTCTCTTGAAACTATCTATTTGTCCTTAATTCGGCCTCTCCTGGAGTATTCTGATGTCGTCTGGGATAATATAACCCAGCACGATGAATTTGAACTTGAGAAAATCCAACTTGAAGCATGTAGAATTATTACAGGAGCCACCAAACTTGTTTCTATTGCCAATCTTTATAAAGAGACTGGCTTCCAACCCCTTAAAGTTAGAAGGCAAAAACATAAACTCAATCTTTTCTACAAAATGAAAAATCATTTAGCTCCACAGTATCTTTCTTCATTGGTACCTGACACTGTTTCACAAACATCCGTATACAATCTTAGAAATGCCGGTGATTCCAGAAACCTGCTTTGTCACACACAGCTCTTTGCAAACTCCTTTCTTCCATCAACTGTTAGTGACTGGAACCAACTTCCGCTAGACCACAGAGATTCTCCAACATTGGGCATCTTCACAAAACGACTTTATTCTGATGTAACGAAAGTTCCAACTCATTATTATGTAGGTAAAGGTAAATTCCAAATTCTTCATGGCAGACTTAGGACACATTGTAGTTCTCTTAATGAACATCTATTCTCTAAAAATATCGTAGACAGTCCACTGTGTGTATGTGGCGAGGTGGAAAGTACACACCATTTCTTTTTCAGCTGTCCTTATTATCCGAGAGAGCGCACAGAACTACTTAACTGTATTAGGCCAATTACCACTGTTACACTAAAAACACTGTTACATGGCGATTCCTCAATTACAAGCAGACTTAACAACTCCATATTTCTCCATGTACATAAATATATACAGAAGACAAAGAGATTCGATATGTAATTCCTTTATTACCTTTTTTCTTGAACACTAATAGCTGTAATAATAGCTTTGTATTCCAGGTTTTTTGTCAGTTTAGCCCTTCTTTATAGCCTTGACGAAAGTTCTAAAACTCCATGTGTCTTAAGTGACATTTCTGACCTATTGACCCCATTTCCTCTATTTTTCTTCCTTCCTTCCTATCCCTATCTTCTTAGATATTATTGTAAGATAAAGCATTTATAATTTAGAGTCAATTTCATATAAACATTTTAATTTTCTTATCCAAAAATCCTTTTTGTCAATCTGTTTTAAAAATACAGTTGACACATTTTGTCAGATACTATACATAAACGAAGAAACTGCAAGCAGAAAATTATGATGGATTGTTTATATTGTTACCATTGAAATTGTATTAGTTATAGGGAGAGAATTTTAAAAAAAAGCTTATAGCTTCCTACTCAATCCTTTATGTTTGTACATTTAACAATTTAGTGTAACAGATGTAATTATGTCAATAAAATACTGTTTAAACCAAATTGAATATTTCCATTTCTGTAATTATAATGGAGATTCCACTTTTTATTTTATCAAAAGCAATATTCATTGTCTCGTTCAATATGGTCGACGGCCGGAAAGCAATGATCAAACTTCTTTTACTAAATTCAGCAAAATTTGTTTTACATCGTCATAAATTAAATAAACGATTACGAAACATTATCACTTGCGTTAGAAATTTGACTGACGTTTTAATCGGCACCTCGTAAGAAATACGAGCCTATACAATAAGACACTCGCTTGTAAAATAATGTACTGTAATGAACGTACGTAATAGTGCCCTTTCACAGTAATTATATACAGTCATGTAATAATGGCTTTTTATATCACGTTCATGTCTTCTTTCAGTTTCCTGTAATTATTAGAGTAATATAGATCAAATACATGTAGTTCATGAAAAATGTGACTAGTTTGTAATCCAATACTATGGCTTTTATCAAATTAACTCCCTTATCTTTTGTAGTTTTATGAGATACATCAAAATTAATTATCGACATAATTAGGGTAATATGACGGCTCTTCTTCTGTGTTAATTATTTTCAGGCATGGACGAGCACTAAGTAGAAAAAGCTGTCCATATTACCGTTAGGTATTGTAGCGATCTGTTTATAAAACCTTTACCCTGCTGCTAAATTACTAAAATTGACTGGTTTAGCATTCAATTTGGGCAGTACGATAATATAATTCAAAGGGGTGTTCAATTACAATTTTCTGACCGAATAGCGGACAGAGCAGACAATGATCACGAGCATGCTGATCTTGATCTGCACCGGACCAAAGACAGTATCTCGATATGCTCGTTAATGTATGTAAAGTAAATATCTGTGACAGATAAACTACATTTAGTGTTCAAATGGATCTCCAACAAATGTAACAATTTAAAAAGAACTACCGAGACATTATTCACTGAAAAGAAAACGTTTTGATAAGCTTTAAATATTGTAAACATTATTTAGAAATCTGCTGTCCTGACACAAGTGTGGTGTAAAGTCCTTCTTTGTTCAATAACTGCTGATGTTTTCCTGACTCTACAACTTTCCCGGAATAGCGAACAGTGCAGGAAGGCTAATCTTGGTCTGCAGTTGTCGCAAAGGCAGAATCTTTTGCCGCCAGCAGGCTGAAGATTAAGCCGGTGTATTGGGGTCGTAGACTGTGTTTTATTAACTCTCACAGCATCATTTTTTCAGGGCCTTGTTACGGCCTTAAAGATTCTTCAAGTTCTTGGGATAATGCAGTCGATTTAATCTTTAGTAATAATAGAGTTATGCTTAAGCTAGTTATAGTGGGGCGTTAGGGATGTTGCACATTTCATTACCTCTCATGAACAGACCCCTCCAAACCGTGTATGATTATTATTTTCTTGGTTTGCTTTCAAGGGATCTTCTATATTCTATTGACTGTCACAACAGCTGTCTTTAGGTGTCCATAAAAAACATGTTTGTCTGTTTGTTTTGGGGTTTAACTCCATTTTTCAACAGTATTTCAGTCATATAACGGCGGGCAGTTAACCAAACCAGTGTTCCTGGATTCTGTACCGGTACAAACCTTTTCTCTGCAAGTAAATGCCAACTTTCCCACATGAATCAGATGTGGAGGACGAATGATTTCAGACACAATATCTTTTGTCCAATCGTAAAGGAGAACATACGCCCCGCCCGAGGATCGAACTCACGATCCCCCGATCCGTAGATCGACGCTCTACCTATTGAGCTAAGCGGGCGGGTCATAAAAACATGGTGAAATCAATTGTACACAAAAACTTGTAGATATTCTGTTGAGAGAAAAACTTTAAGAAGCTCGTTATTTGTTTTTGTGCTACTTCAGAAATACTTTATATTCAGCAATGCGATACCTGTGATTAGTAGGACGCTTTTCTTCTGAATAGTACTGGCTGGTAATATTTTATCAACTTGTTAATCGCATCTTTAGTACTAAAAAGAATGAAACCCGGTTTATGGAAAACCACCAGCATGACTTTTACCATAATTATAACGCCATTATTAATGATGTAAGTAAAAATGTTCAGGGCAAATCTGCATGTTTCACTGATTAGAATTTAGGAGGAATTTATCGAGACATATTATAAGTTATCGCATCATCAAACATAACTAAGATTTTTCTATTGATGCCAATAGTAACTGATTACACCATTCGGTATCTAAGTATGCGTTGTTAGTATAGGTTTTTATTGGATTGCTTGAGGAAGACAAAATGTATGCCCCTTGTACTTATGTATAAATAGCCTTTTCCTGTCCGTTCGGAGTCATATTTCAGATATGAGTTGAAGGATTTCAATGAAAGCTAGAAATTTTAACTGCTATAGGTAAATGTGATACCGCAAGTTTCAGTTAGACTGGTTGAGGGAGACAAAATTTATGGCCCTCTGCAATTATATACAATTGTATATATAGTACCAAATTTAGTGTTTTTATTAGATTTTTTCCGTCCGGAGTCATAACTTTTTTTTAAGAATTTCAATAAAACATGGTAGAAATGCTAACTGCTATGTGGAAATGCTGCCCTACAAGTTTTAGCTGACTTGCATCAGAAAGACAGGTTTTATGGCCCTTTGTACTTATTTATATAGTACATAAAGAATCCATTTTCTGTCCGTCCGGGGTGACAGACAGGGTGTAATGGATTTCAGTAATACATGGTAGAATGCTTTAGGAAAATGCAGCTCTGCAAGTTTCTGACAGATTGCTTAAAAACATTTCAGGACCTTTGTACTGATACATAGTTCGAAGGATTTCAATAAAACCTGATCGTAATAATGTTAATTGTAATTTGGAAGTATGGCCTTCATAAACACATGTGCTATATGACACTTAGTGTTTATATAATGCTTACTATGTAGGCCATTTCTGTGCAAATTTATTGTTATTTTAAGGTCCATTTTTGCTATGGAATATTGTGGCCATGTTTAGTACATATATAGCTTTCTAGGAAACTGATGTACGGAATGGTTTCTGGTTACTAGAGTCAAGATCAAGGTCGCTGTTACTGAAAATAGAAACTTGTTTTTGCTCTAGATATAACTTCAGAAAGGAATAGGGTATTGCTTCCAAGCTTGAAATTTAGGAAACTTGCATGGAAGCAATGGTTTTAGACGTATTTTGCGTTGCTTAGGGCAAGGTTAAGTTCTTCACTACTAAAAACTAAAAAAAGGTTTTCTCACGATAATTTCATTTAAGAATGAGGTAAATAGGTAGCTTTCAAAGAGACGAGACGAAGTTGTTTCAGTTATTGTTGCTGCTTTTGTCAAGGTCATTGTTACTAAATATAGAAAAATGGTTTTCGAGCAATAATTTAGAATGAATAGCTTTCAAAACATGAAAATTCAACTGCATTTTAGGTGTTCGTGGGCAAAAAATGTTTTTTAAGGGTAAAACCTTTATCCCGTTCAGTGGGGGATACCAGTTTACTAACGTTGATTGTTTTATCATATTTATCTGCCTTTATTGATATAAAATATGATTTAACGGAAGAACAAAACACCCGAAAAGCCTGAAGATGTAACTTAATAAAGGGAAATGTTTACAATTGTCATCGATTTTAAGAACGCTGTCTCGTTTTATAGAAACACTTTGTTTGCGTGCGTAAATTCCATTAACGATCAACAACTTGATTTCAGCAGCTGTTTAAGAAAGTTCTCTTTTTTGTCTTTATAAAAAAATGATTTAAGGACTTGTTATTGTGGTGAGAAAGCTTCTTCGGAGCTTAAACAATGGCAAAAAAAATTAATTACCGAAATATTCCAACATAAAATTTAATTGATATAAGCTAACATAACCAGTAGCTTTCCATCATCGGCATGTGCCTATTCTGAGAGTAATTTTCAAAACGTTTGACTTAATAATTAAAACGATTCATTTACTTGTTCAATATAAAACATATTCGGGTTTGACATACAATTTACAGGGATAGTTAAATCGCAAAATCCATTTACTAAAAAACTCCTAGAATTGATATTAAAGGCAAAATGTCTACTACAAAGTCCAATAATAATCGTTGATAGTTGTCTGATAGCTGTGTTGACTAGCGCTTTCATATTTACTAGAGAATAGGGATTATAATTGATATTCTTTTATAACAACAGCAAGTGTGGCAGCTTAAATGGGCTTCATTTCTGCAGTCAAACAAACCTCATGCGGCTAACAGTAAACTTACATTTTACTGGATACAATTTGCGTTCTTCTGATCTTAAATGTATAAAAAGAAGGCCATTTCATTCTTACTTCCCTAAACATGTGAAACAATTGCCAGAGTTGGTACAGGTCAAAGTTAAAACTATGCAAAATTCTGGTTTATTTGATCAAAGTGTGTAAAATATATTCAAAAGTAATAGTTTCTGAAACGGAAATCAGCTATATGCAAATTAAAGTTGTCTTCGAGAGCACGCTTCCTAAACATGCACATTTTAAAAATACTGATAAAGTTATAGGTTTGTTTATATTTTTACCGTTGTCAGTGCTGAAAAAAAAAACGTCTCTATTCAACCGTACGTGCTTTTGGTGATATTATGTGAACTGGAAATAGATCGTTTGTTCTTATTTAAAATTATCTTGAAGGTGAAGCAGTATGCTCCATTAAACACCTAAAATTAATAAGGATCATCTAATGGCCATGATGAACCTCCCTAAACATCTGAAGACTCTTGGATTAATCGTACTCTATGGACTGTACGGATGCGGTTTTGTTCTAGGATTTTCCAACACATAAATGTTAAGGGGTCATCAATTGTCATAAACTTAAACTTAGTGGATATGATACTTAGCCATCCGTGCTCGTGAAAATGGTCGGACAAGATCCACAGTGACCTTGACCATTTATCTTATACTCCAATCCCCCATACAAAGGGGGATCATCTTATGGTCATGACGAACATCCATAAAACTTTGAGGACTCTAGACCTAACAATACTCTAATATTTGGTCAGAAGTTTTGATGTTCCGAGTGGCCTTGCTCAACCAAAATAAATGGTGATCCTGCATAAATATTCACCAACCTCCATATCCTTTGCGCACCGGTAACGTAGTGAAACGGGTAAAATTTTTAAGTCCTCAAAAAGGGGCCAATCTTTACAGTGAATGCCTATAACGCTTTTAAACGGGTTTGAATTTTCTATCCTCAAAACCTGACCCCATTTTAGCGTAGGAACCCTGAAACTTTTATTTTTTTTTTACTTCTAATTCCTGAAATTGAAACGTTTATTTCTAATGGTTCTGAAAAGCGGACTTAAAATTTTCTTTTACTATTTTAATATTTTAGCTGTTAAATTCATGATAAATAATTTTTGTTAGGAATGTCTTTATTTAAAATACCTATTTTCTTCGATATAAATCAATAAACTATCAAATTTGCATAATTTAAGCATTCTTGAGAAAACCCTGGCCTATTTCAGTTCAAATCACGCATAATAAAGCCTTATAAGACAAACATAAGACTTATGTAGATTTAGAGACAATATATGGGTTATGTCGATAAAATTATAAAAGTGATCAATAAAATCGATCTTATTGGTCATATCGGTCATTATTGATAATTTTTAAAATACGAATTTGAACGTTGTGGCAAACGTTAGGACCTTTTGCAATACCCGAAAGAGCACTGTATCGTTGAAGAACGTATATTTGGTTCTTACCCGAAAGAGCACTGTATCGTTGAAGAATGTATATTTGGTTCTTACCCATAAGAGCACTGTATCGTTGAAGAACGTATATTTGGTTTTTTATACGCTTTTAAACGGTAAATGAAGTCATTGTAATGTAAATCTGCTCTTGAACTGATAAACAGCGACAACAGAAAAAAACGTACTTAGGTTCATTTCAACGTTGTTAAACGTTCATTTTTCTGAAAATACGTCAAATCTCGCGTCCGGTTTTAAACCTACAAAAAGGCATCCGTCTGATAACGCTGCAGGCAGTCGCTGTAAAGATTGGCTCGGTTTTGAGGCAAGGAATTTTTTACCCGTTTCAGTACGCTTCAGGCAATCGCTGTAAAAATTGGCCAGGTGCGCAAAGGATATCAAGATCGAGGATCGACAAGGTTTTGCTGATATGTAAATTCATAGTGACCGTTTATCTCCTAACCAAAATATAAATATTGTTCATGTACTGGTCATGATGAACATCCGTACGAAATTTTAGGACTGTGGCCTCAATGCTTAATCGTTCTATATTAACTATTTGGACAAGATATTATGTTCAAGATATCAGTGACTTTGGTCTTTGATCTTTTAAACCGAAAAATACTTTGGGACCATCTACTGGTTATGACCAAAACACCTACAAAGTCTGAGGACTCTATAATCTAACTAGAAAAATAAGGGTTGGCTGACAGTGACCTGGGCCTTCTGATCTCGTTATCAATAGGCCTCATCTTTTTGTTATGACCAGCTCCAGCTGAAGAATAAATCTGATACCATGTCGTCTTCCGATAACCAAATAACACAAACCGTTGTGCAAAAGGAAATAAAGTGCTGTTTTTTGCACTTCGCGGTTTAATATCAAATCTTCAGTCGAGTGTATATATGGTAAAAGACGGCGGGAGGGATCATAAGTTAATGTATCTGACGCGACGTGCAAAAAAGGATACTTAAAGTCAATATGACAACTTCGAGTTAACAATGTCGCGCTTTTCAATGGTCTGGTTGAATGTTAAAAATCATTAAAACCGTAATCATAACAATGCATATATTTCAGATAGTAAGTAACTGTTCTTAATACATTTATATGTAATATAGAGACATATCTATTTTGTAATTTTGCCTTTACTGTCCTTTGTACGGAGGCCTCTAAAATTAATTGTTTAGATTTTTTTTTATCTAAACTGATTGAAAATAATGTTGCAAACATCTGCTAGGTTACAAAGCAGTGTGTTGAACTTGTCCCACATCACCAAATTATATCACAAAATGTTTCCACAACTTGGGTACTTTGAAGAGTATCTTACTAGTACGCTATACTAGTAGAATAGAAATCTATCATTTTGTCGGGTAATACAGACGACGTTAACCAAATCTCACACGGCGTGCTCACGTAAAAGGATATCTTTTATAATTTAATCATATCGTGGTTTAGTATATTTTATTAAAACTAACGAAGTGTACTTTTCTCGCACATTTGCATCGAACAAACGTGTGCCTCCATCATTCCTAAGAACATATCCAAAAGCTATTATAGATACATTATTTATATGCATGGGCATCTATAAACAGTCGGGAACAAATCTGAAGAAGTCATTATGTAATGTGTATTTATGAATTATATGAATAATGAATTCTTTAAGACAGTATGTCAGAAAATATTTATCGAAATCGTTTATGAATTTTGTAAGCGATCTGTCTAGAAACTTCCGATGCTTTTTCAATGATGTCGATGAAAATTTAACGTGTGATTAACCTCTGGACGCTATGAATATAAGCGTTATATGCGAGAAAGAATAGGCAGGACAAAAACTCACCAAAACTGAAAGGAATTCATTTCTCAATGTAATATAAATTTACTTCTTATAACAAAAACAGGTTTTATTACTCTTCCGGTATTATCAGATCTAAAAAAGAAACTAGAGAATTGAGCAGTAATTCATGGTTGACTTGTTCTGTTTTAGCTCACCTTAACCAGTGGTTTAAGGCGAGATATCGTGATTGGCCTATGTCCACCGACCGTCTTCTTCTGATGAACCGCTGGATGGATCATCACCAAACTTGGTCTGTCGCATCCTTGTAAGTTCTTCTCCCAAGTTAGTTCAAAGGTTTCGCTTAGCTGATATAATGGCCGTCAGAGCTAACCTTCTTTTAGATGAACAGTGATGTTTTACATTTTAATGGGATACAACTTCACAGCTACTAATCTTAATTTTAGTAGTGGTTATTTACCTTAAAATTAATGTATTCTATTTTTAGACAGAGATATTCAGTAAAATGCAAATGTTATAAACACTTGACCTGAAGTGGACCTCCCAAATGAAGAGATTCTGTGTGTTGTTTTACATCATGTCCCTTAACTTTCCATACTGAAAGAGAAAATTACTCACTCAGGTAGCATTTTCTGTTATTATTACCATACATTTTAGCCTTTATTGACAAATATCAAGTTCTACATATAATGTAAAAATAGATGTTGAGTTTTACGTTCCTTGAAATATTTTCACATCCCTGTGTACGTTTCTTACATGAAATACTAAGGAACATAAATAATTATTAAAACGAGTGTTCACCCTAGATTTTGCCTTGTATTTTTGGAATCCTTTCAACAATATTAAAATGTCGAATTCCTTTTTCAGATGAGCGGGTAAGGCCCATTTGGGCCATTTGTTGGTTCTTTTATTATATTTCGATGCATGAAACGGTTACCAGATATGATGTTATGTGATTCTAGATTACAAGTATATGTATTTAGGCCAGATATTTTATTGCAATTGTTACATTCTTGTGTCAACAGAAAGCACACATTTTGATTGAAATATTTAGTTGATATGGTAACCGAAAACATAGGATACTCTATTTGTATGATTTCCATCGTACATAAATTATAAGTGATCATTCATTCATTTATCAAACATATTCCAGCCCTAATCGCAACAGTTTGCAAGAATGAACAGAAACACTTTCTGCTGTTGCTCGTTTAAATAATCCTTTATTTCCTGGATAGAGCATCTGGTATATAACACTACTTGAACCCGCTGATTCTCCAAATATGGTTATATTTGTGGTATCTCCCCCAAAATCCGCAATGTTTTCGTTCACCCAGCGAATAGCTAACTGTTGGTCCCATAAACCGCAGTTACCTTTTGCAGTAGGGTCATGAGTACTGAAAAATCCTAGAACACCAAGTCTGTAATTTAGTGTTACAACAATGACGTCAGCGAGGCTACTGATGATGTCACCTGCATAAATGTCGCTGTATCCTTCAATGAAAGCGCCGCCATGAATCCAAATCATTACCGGCTTTGGTGCTACATTTGTGCTGGATGAGTCTGATGGTGTAAATATGTTCAAATAAAGACAATCTTCTGACATCGTGCCATATTCAAGCTGAGGTTGAGGGCATTTTGATGAGTAATTTAGAGCTTTGAAAGGTGTGTGAAGTCGTGTTTTCATAACTGGCTTTTCAAAACGCAGATTTCCTGTCGGTGGTTCGGCATAAGGTATTCCAAGAAATTTTCTCACTTGAAGAGTCTGGTTTCCAAATTTTACTCTTTCAGTAAATCCGATGATGTCTCCAAACTTAGCAGTTGTAACCTTTTGTATTCCATCTCGAACAAAAAACCCTTTATTCGTACATATAAAAGCAAGGAAGAATCCTGAAAACAATTTGGAATCCATGTTTAAAGTGTAGATAGATCCATATTACATACACGGTGTTGTGTACCAAGACTTGATGATGGTATATATTAACAATACTACTCCAACATCAATTAGCTACAACGTTACTGCACAAAACTTTGATAATATTATTGTTCCAAGAGCAATTGAAGCCTGGCTAGGTAAAATCCCAACTCCATTTGCGCAATTTCTTACAATAGACGAGTACAAAACGGCTGTTACATCTTGCACCCGTGCTAGAAGGAAGCAATGTTGCCTGTCATACGGACGAACTCCCGTTCGTTTTTGGTTTCACAGAAAATCTTAGGCGATACTGGAATTTTTCTGAAAGTATCATCAAACCAAATGACTACCAGTTAGCAAGAGCCATGATAACTATGTGGACAAACTTCGCGAAGTCTGGGTAGGGACCTTTTGTTTTGCCTAAATATTTAATTTTATTTTTATTCTATGTAATTTCCTAATAATATCTGTCATGTGTTTACGAATCGGATAGAAATATCCGTCCTGAGGGCACCTGCGCATTGGGCGGTAATGAGGCTTGCCGAGTTACCGCCCATGCGCAGGTGGCCGAGGCACGGATATGTCCATCCGATTTGTAAGCACGTGACAGATATTTTTTCTTGCATATCGTATACATGTTACTATAGCATTTTATTCTGGCAGATTATTTTTCTTGCATACCGTATTTTACAAATAACAGGTAGAAATACTTTCTTTGTAGCACTCTTTCTTATAGTAGTGCGCGGGAAATTAACGTCCGTAAGCAGTGACGTCATGATGTTTAGCGTTACGCACAATAACAAAGTTCCACTTTAGTTTTATCGTTTGTAGTGTAACGTTATGTTCTTACGGTAAACTAACGTATTTTGAATCGAGAAATATACTATAAGGAACGGAGAGAAACTATCAAGGAACCTGCTTTTTTCGTATTTGTACATCAGTTACTTCTAAAAACGATTTGTCAGATTTAACATGCCGATCTGATTTTGTACTATGACTTGTTATTTGTTACAATTGTTGTCAGAGGCCCTTATGGGCCTTGACTTGATTAATAAACTGTAAACTGTAAAAAGCAATGAAAACGACCAAATCCGCAAGGACATATTCCTGGCGTGTGTGCGTTATCACTATCAAATGCAAATTATTTCTAAAATGAGAAATAGCGGTAAATCTTGACAGTCAGTAAACATGACGGCTGTATTTGTAACGATAACATGTTTATTTTATTATTGAGAAACGGGGTTAAACCATTAGGCCATTCAGCTATTTTGTGCTGCTTTTGAATCTTGTTGACTGATTCACCATGAAGTTAACTCTGAATTACTAATAAGGACTTAATCGACTTTTCCGATAATATATTCGTTATCCTTTTCTATTTATACGTTCATCCGCAGAGGATACTTGCGGGTGAAATAGTTTTGTTTGTTGTTTTTTAAATCAGAGGATCATTTTCTTGCAGACGGACAGACAGACGGGGGTCAACCTATAGTCCTCTCCTGTCTCATCTCACTGATATTTTGAAATCGTAAGGTAACATTACTTCGTGCGATTTCCATAGGGAATCGACGATTAATTTCTTGCAAGACATGGTAGGGACCTTGTGTATACATTCAGTTTCTAATTCGTATTTTATGATAGTATATGTGTGTAAAGCCAACTCTGAACACTTGCATGTAAACGATGCTGAAGCAATTGATTATTTAATTAAGTAGGATAGCGAGCCACAGACACTCATATCCAACCACCCCCAATGGATTAGTATAAGCATCGCATGGGGGGGGGGGGGGGGGGGGGGGGGGGGGGGGGGGGGGGGGGGGGGAGTGGGGTTCGACATTTAATGGCAGTATAAACATGACGACTGATTAAAAGAAACAATTTTATATGCATATTTTTTATTTCATTTACGCATTTCAAGGACATAAATCGCCTTTTGTAATCGCAAGATGGAATACAGTATCATTCGCAAATACGAATTCAGATCAAATATCACAATTGGCAAGCCGGCATACAGTAAATGTTATTTTACCGACTAGAGAAAAATTAATTTCATTCAAAAACGCAACAGAAACAAAACATTTTATTTACATACATTTATGGAGTATGCATACTTATTACAGAAAACAAAATGGATAATTGGATTACAAATCAATTTGGCGTGATATTCATCAATTTCGTGACATCGTCGAAAGAATTTTCATGCAATGAGTGTGATCAGTCAACATTTTTTAAACATTACCTGTCAGTTGCATCTATTATATCATCATAACACATATTTATGTTAGACTTGTCGTTTAACTTAAATACACATAGAGTGTAAAGCCAAATAATGAATTTAATGACGATTCGTACCTTTTCCGTGTCATTTTATTGTTTTGATCACTCGCAAGAGGAAGCGGGGGATACAGTCGTTTATAGGGTGTGGTTAATAAATAGGCTATTTATTTTTAACCATTGGTATTCAGGAAATTACAGGAAATGTCAGTGTTTATATACTGCTTTTGTTTAAAGACCATAGGGCTATATTCATAGACCTTTCTCCAACTCTACTCATTGAATGCACTCTAATTCAATTGCCTAACGGTCACTCCGTTACTAAGGAAAGATTCGATTTGTATTCAAAAAGGTGAGTGACAGTCAAGTAATGTGTTATAAAGAAAATAAGTCAAATGTATAAATTTAAGTGTTTTATTAACAAATTCCCCAGTCATACACCTGGATAGTTTCTTTTGCTGTTCAGTAAATAGCGGTCAGCACTTTTGCATACCTTCGATGTTCTGGTCATATATACCGTTACAATCCGCTAAATCCATTGTGTACAATGAAACCAATACTTGAGTTGCCCTTCCGAAAGTTAAGATTGAGTGGAATTTATGAATATGACATTCGAACTCCACTCACACTCCCGCAATGCCTACTCGAGGCCCCCTTGAGTGATACTTACCCGAGTTTGAGTCAAGTGTGAGTTTGAGTGACGACTATGAATATGGCCCTTTAGTACTAATCCCCAATGATAACGTGATTCCCGCCGATACACGAGGACGAGTCCATTTCATGATAAACTGATAAAATAACAATTCATAATGCTTGCACATTACTTGACAAGTAAATATTAGCATTTGTTTCATTTGAACTAGCTACCAAGTATACGGCAACATAGCTCAGTCGGGTAAAATGCAGAGAACAATTTGATACAAGTGAATCATTTTGTGCGTTCGATTCCTCATGAGGATTTTTTTTCCTATTTGGTTTAACTTTTGTTCCCATATTTTCGCTACTTTTGTATTTGTATACATGTTGTTGTATAACATCATATTATGTTCATTATTCGCTTCAGTGAATACAATTAATATCATCTTTGATATAATGCTAAACCTCTTTAGTCTGGCATATCGGCTTTAGATATTTCTCTGTTGTGTTGTCACAGAGCACATGAAGGAATCTATTTTTTTTTTATGCAAAAATGACAAAAAATGTCGGTTTCGAACTTACACGATAAAACATCTGCTTAGCATGGACTGTATGCTTTACCTCTGAGTAATTTTTATTGGGTACTAAATCTAGAAATATTTAGATTTTAGCATGTTAGAAAAATGGTAAATTCCCTATGTTCCATTTTAATATATTTATTGTCATGTTTGTAAATATCAAGTTATCGTTGGGGCATAGTATTGCTATAACATTTATGTACACAGCATGGCAACCAAAAGATAGACTGTAATGTCCATAAAATAAACAAACGTGTTTGTAAACATGGACGGATCCAAACGGAAGGGGAAGAAGCATTTTATAGAAATAGTTCGATGGCAAAATACAATACCGTACTTTGGGATATTTTCGTGTCGGCAGATTTTCGTCCTTTTAACCCAAAATGTAGTTTTTTTATTTTGTCGTGTGTATTTTTCGCCATCTTACATAGGTGGCGAAAATTTGCCCGAAAATTTCATCAAAATCCATCATTATTACCGGCATTTTTAAAGAGTATCCGAGCGGGGTTACTTATCTGCGATTATCCAACAACGCAAACTGCGTACATTGGACTTTATTATATCTGGTATATACATACTTAAATTTATTGCAAACTGTATAAAATATAAAAGCAATGAAATTCATTAAAATGTTCACGAATATCTGGGGATAAAATGATGTACTTCCCACGTTTGCGGCCTGGTGTTTAATTGTATATTTCTGGTAATTCCGCATTACACAACTCGCGGAAATTACAGTTCTCGGTGCTTTTTTCTACTGGAAGAAGAACTTCTTTTTCTTTCGTTTGAAAATATCTGAGAATAGACATGTTTGTTTTCACACTGTGACAACCGTGTACAGTAAGTGTATCAAAATTCTAACTGCCGATTATCAACTACACATATCATAGCTCTGACTAACCTATAATCCGGGCCAGTCTATTTTATAAGTACAACAACACAGTTGACCCATTTAAACGAGTTGTAGCCTCACTGATTAATAATAAACTTTATAACTTAATTTAAGAATAAAGCCGCATTAGCTCTAGCGGGTTTAATAAGTATACCAGTCAGTAGTGTACATGTATTTATAATATTGTTATATTGCGGAATGTCACGGTTCAGAGAGATAGGTAGACGGATAGGTAGACTGGCTGTACTCATCGCTGAGTTAACTCGCTAACAAACTATATAGTGTAGGCTATAAGGCTGAAAATATGGCCGAATTGTGCACTTTTTAGAAGAGCTTTGATCTTTATCTAATACAATACTACTATCTATAACGGAACAGTTTAGATGTAGAACCCACCTCTACCAAGCCTTTTATGGTAAATAATAAGGGTCAGAGTTATGCCCCTTGAAATCATTTATAAAAGGTATTAGTATACAACACCCACCATATACTTCTTTATGAAATACAAATTCCCAATATTTTATGCGAAATGTATGTCGGAAGAAAATTATTAATCAGTCTGGGGGCTAAAAATTGAAACAGATATGCATGTATGAGAGTTACGGCCCTTGAATTTGTAAAATTGTAGAAAAATTGGACAACACTTATAATGGTACATTTAATGTTTGATTTTTGAAAAGTTTTGTTTAGCTATCTTTCCGAAAACGATGTTGTAAGTAGTAAATGATATGTTGATTAGTTGTGAAGCCCTATTTTTATGCCCCGTTCTAAGAAGGAAGAGTATATTGTTTTTAGAAGTCGGTCGGTCTGTCTGTCGGTCTTTTAATATGTTGAACAATCGGTTTCCGGATGATAACCCAAGAAGGCTTAAACCTAGGATCATGAAATTTGATAGAGAAGTTGGTCAGTACCAGCAAATTTATTTGTATTGATTCTGAGGTCAGTAGGTCAAAGGTCAAGGTCACAGTGACCTGGAATAATCAAACAGTTTCTTGACGCTAATTTGTCAACGCTTGGTCCTAGAATCACGAAACTTAAAAGAAAGGTCGATCATGACTAGCAGATGATTTTATTGATCTTGAGGTCGGTAGGTCAAAGGGCAAGATCACTTTGACGAAAAACAGGTCTACAGTTTCAGATGATAACTCAAGAATGCTGTCAAGAAAGTCGATAAGGAGGTTGGTCTTGACCAGCAAATGATCTCTATCGATTTTAGGTCACTTGTCAATGGTTAAAGTCACAGTGAACCCGGAACATTTAAAACAGTTTCTGGACAATAACTTGGAAACGCTGGACCTAGAATCACGACACTTAATAGAAAGGTTGATCATGACCAGCAGATGACCACTACTGATATGAGGTCAGTAGGTCAAAGGTCAAGGTCAAATTGATGAAGAACAGGTATACCGTTTCCAGATGATATCTCAAGGATGTTTTGGCATAGGATTTTGAAAGTTGATAAGGAGATACGACAAACAGATGATCTCTGTCGATGTTGAGATCAGTAGGTCAAGATCACAGGGATCCAGAACAGTCAAACCATTTCTGGACGATGACTTGAGAACCCTTAGGCCTAGAATCACGAAACATTATTGGGTGGTTGATCATGACCAAAAGATGACTCCTATTTATTTTGAGACCAGTAGGTCAAAGGTCAAGTTCACAGCGATCCGGAACAGTTGAACCGTTTTCCGAATGATAACTTGAGTACGCTTAGGATTAGAATCACGAAATTAACGAACTTGATAGGTGGTTGATCATGACCAGCAGATGACCCCTGTTGATTATGAGATCATAGATCACAGGTAAAACATTGACCCAAACAGTTAAAATTTTTGTCAAATAACAAGAAAATGCTTTGGTCTAAAATCAGATTTGATTTAGAGGTCATTTATGACTGCAAATGACTTTTATTTTGATTTGAAGTCATACGTCAAATGTTCAGTGCACAATGACCGAATAGGTTCATTTTTTTTGTGCAGTTACTGAATGCATCAAGGTTTGAGGGGGATTTCGTGATGTACGAGCTTTTTTCAGTATTTTAAATCTGTCTGTCTGTCCGTCGTCCGTGTATCTTTGGCTGTCAGTGTCCGACACATATCAGATTTTTGCTTTCAGCACCGTTATTTCAGTTTTTTGTACTTCAGAAATATCCAACAATTTGTTCTCAGGGTCAAGAACAATTTTAAACCTTCAGATCAAGGTCAGATGCGAGTAAAGGAAAATTAAAAACATAAACACAATTATTGGCCATAAGTTTGTCACCATTACAAATATTTAAGATGTTCCCTTAATGTAAGCATTGCAGGACATAATTGCAAAAGGACTAAGCCTTTTAATAAAACAATATTTAACTAGTGACATTTGAAATTCAAGTTAATCAGGAGTCATAAACAAAAATAACCTTTTAGTATCCGCAACTCAAAGTATAAAATGTTTGGTTATAAATGAACATGTCAAAGCCTTGTCTTCATACATGCATACATGTATATTGAGCTTAATATGAAAACGATTGTCATTGGGAATCTACAAAATGAGTCGCCAGGAGATGAGGGGGGGGGGGAGGGGTGGAGAGGAATTGGCCCTTGTATTTATTCACATTTTCATGTTCTATGTATCGACACTTACCGGTGACCGTGGCACAGTGGTTAAGGCGTCCTCCTCGGGATCAGGAGGTCGAAGGTGGATGTTTGTCATGGGACTCATTCCGAAAAGTCCGGTTCGTGAGCCACGAGCAAGTTAGATGAACGGTTACCGACTTCTATCCGCCCGGCCCTTCGCAAAGTGCTAGGAGTTGGGAGGCAGGTGGTACGCACACTAAATGTGTCTCATAAACCGAATTGGCTAGCCCTTTAAAAAGGGGTGACACGATAATAAGCAACACCTTTACCCTTGTCTTTTATAAAATAGACATTAGAAATGCTCAGAAACATCAGTGCCATAACAAGCCCTGAAAAAACACCGAGGCAGAATTCATATATTTGTATTATAATGTGTGTATGAATTATTGTTTTGTAATTGATTTTATTTACTTTTAATGTCCATTCAATGTACATCTATTACATATATATTGCATTTCAATTTTACTTAAAGTTAAACATGTAACCAATTGCCGGGTCACAAATTCTGTTTGCAATGTTGTTAACAACAGGTGTTATATGTATGCTACATCACGTTCCTTATTAACAGAATCCTTGTATTTTTCAAGCTTTATCACGTGCGTTTAAATTCATAATTCGTAACTTTAGTAATATGTTAATTCAGACGTGGTATATATGATGTCTATCTAATTAATATTCTAGCTAGTACGTGATGTGTAATGTCTGCCTTTCCTCCAAAGTAGATAAAATTTATAACTTAAATGCCAATCAAAGATGTTTTACTGTAAGTCCTTTGGACGAAATCTAATTGTGAGACCCCAAGATATAGTCTATGTGCTATAAAAATTTGTGTTCTAAGATTCGTTATCATTTTTCTGTTTGATTTTATATGAGTAAACATGAAGTAAGAATATAAGTTGTAGTAAACCTTGTAACTGAACTTGTTGTTAGCAGCTATACAATTAAGGGTGTGACTACGCTATAGTGTTTTTCATGGGTAGGTACAAACTGCGATTTTACAATTCATCAGTTAATTGAACATTTTTTTTTCTTCAACCATAGAAAGCACGTGGAGTTGTAGCATATGTTAATGCAGTTGTTTACAGGGGCCCATCCTGAGAATTTTCTGTGAAATTCTGCAAGACAAAATGGTGTATTTTAGTTTTTTCAGATAAAACAGTCTCGACAAAACATTTCAGAAATGTACTCACAACTCGTCTGCAATATTGAAGCCAAGTTGAGGTCTTGTAAAGTTTTGACACTATACAATACAACTGTGTTAGTTTCAAGCGATTTCAGACGAAAATCTGAGCAAAATGTCACACTACTTGCTTACAAAATTGGAGTACACGTAGAGGGTTGTGTTCGGGGTCAAAGCTGTGCATTTTAAACAACATTCGAAAGAAAATATGAGAAAATAAGGTTAAAATGTTTGCATTAGTCGCCTGCATAATTGGTATACAAGTAAAGATGGATTTCAAGGGTCTTCCCTAAGAGTACTTTGACATTATAAAGACAAAATGGTGCATTTTAAGACATCTCTGATAAAGAATTGGAGAGAATCAGGTTGAAATGTACACATTTCCCGGCTGCATAACTAGAGTAGAAACAGAGATGGAGTCCAGGGTCCTCCCCCGTAATTTTAAATTGATAGAAGATAAATGGGACATTTACACCATCTCTGACAAAAAAAACATAGCAAATCAGGTTAAAGTGTACGCATACGACTACTCGTCTGTGTAATTTTAGTAAAAGTAGAAGTGGAGTTCGGGACCCCTTAGAGAAATGTGGAAAATTCAATGAAGAAAACAGGTAGTGGGCTCAGAAATTCTTAAGTTCCACAAGAAAATGGTTCGTTTTTAAAGCCAGATTATGAAATTGTTATTAAAACTTTGTGTGATTGACTACAAATGTACAAATTTAAATGCTTTATAATATTATGAGAATGATTGGAGGGAAAAGTGTGACTATGTTTAGGAGTTACCGTTGACTCTACAATCGCACAAGAACCAAAACTCAGTGTCTCTTTCGTAAGCCAGTGTACAATAAGTCAAGTCGAGATATCATTTCCATCAATATGTATATATGACTCGGGCATTTCTTGATTGGACACATCAAAATGAGTTTTCAGTACACAGAAATCCTAAAATGGACAAAGAAATATTTACATCTACGAAGGGGATTTGAATAAACCATTTACAAAAATACCTGTAGTATATAGACATAGACAAATCAGGTAAGATATTTTTATCAAATGAATCTGTTTGTTTAGAGCGAAAACAGAACTTTTATAGATATATCAAATGTAAAAAAAAAGATATGTTTACTTTTTTTATATAAAACTTGTCGTTAAACAATTTCATTTCGTCGGTGATAACATCTGAAACTCGTCTTCAATTATTCTGCGATATACGTGATAACTTCAGTATGTAGTCAGATGTAAATGATGTCATTGATTTATCTATGATGGCTTTTAGGATGTTTCGTGATGTTGCATTGGCCTTCGCATGGTTTAGGCAACACGTTTCTTTGTGTCGTCCTGGCACACACCTCAAACATCATAACAAAATTTTAAAAGTGTGT
Source organism: Mercenaria mercenaria (assembly GCF_021730395.1). Classification (NCBI taxonomy): domain Eukaryota; kingdom Metazoa; phylum Mollusca; class Bivalvia; order Venerida; family Veneridae; genus Mercenaria; species Mercenaria mercenaria. The sequence goes on from NC_069378.1 coordinate 14,264,886, forward strand.
GTGTTGTTTTGGTATGCGCACAACTTTACAAAACAAACTGATAAAGATACACAGAACTCGACATAAAGATACTTTTAATTTCGTATTTAACAGAGAGCTCGTTTTATACATTCGATGGATTCTAAAACTGTCGTGGAGAAATTGTTTCTTTTTTTGTGCAGTGAAGAGAAAACGTCCGGTAAGAGGACTGTACTGGTTACTCCAGGGAAAGACGGCTTTGTGTGTATCGTAGCTATACACCGGACACGTTTAAAGAACCAGATTGTCTATTCACAAAGAACTAAGCTAAGTTAACCGGACAAGCATATATCCAAAAGGGATTTCTCTCCCTCCCTTTATTATTAATATTATTATTATTATTATCATCATCATTATATACCATATTTATATAGCACTCTTTTCATATAAAAATACGCTCAAAAGTGCTTTACATAAACAACATCTATATAATGTCCAATACAAATGGTAATTGAACTATTATAGAAAACAGTTTAAAATTACATTACGATAGTAAGATACCTAGCATTTTAAATTTGATGTAAGCAGATCTAATCATGAAACAAAATACAATATCGTAAAAAACATTTAACTAACTGATCTATTAAAGACGATTATTTTCGCGCCCTGCTAATCTTCGTTTGTGCTATGTAAAGCGTCTTTGCATATTTTTCATGGAAAGGGCGCTATATATATGTGGTATAATAATAATGATAATGATGTAACGTCATCCGGTTGCTCAAACTTACATATCAATTATTTATCAAAGTTTCCAGCTAGATGGAAGAATGATAACATTTTTGCAGAAATATTCTAGAATGAAATTGGAAAAAAATGCCACTGCTCTTCAGGGACATATCTAGCGAATAACTATCTTCGTACCTGTAAGAAATGGCAATTGTTTAATTTTTTCAATCAGTAAATAAAAAAATATTGGGTTTTCCATAATGCAGTGAAGTCATGTTCACGTGACTGAGATACTTGATAAAACGATAATATTGCGCAGGAAAACTTCAGCAGGTACGTACATTCACTTACATTCTACCATGCAGTTTCTACACAAACATAGACCAATATAACGTTACGTAACTCTAAATCATCCACAGACATTCAAGTTTAAGTACATTTTATATTTGGCATTTAAATACATTATCTAGACGGGAAAAAACACTATATACTGACACAGACTACTTTCAGTTTTCAGTGTGACCACAGGGGCAGAATCGACGAATTACTACCTTCGTTCCTTATTTGAGCACTTTCTCAAGAATCTGCGCATTTCGAGTAGTAACAAAGTCGTAAAGCTCATTTTGATACTTTGCCTTATTTCATATGAACGTCTTATTGGCTATCATCTGCATGATTTTTTATAGTATTTGTCAATATATACAAATGAATACGTGCATACTTGCAATAAATACTATTTGTCACGGTCCAGTTGTTTTTGTCATAAGCTTCTGAACATTGTATGAAAACATTGCAATGAAATTGTTAACTAAAAAGTTTCAGATCAATCTACTTATGCATACATTGACATTTTATCCACTTTTATGTTAATTCTAGTTGGCACGGCTCCAACCTTAATCTTTACATGCTTTTTTTTACAAAATAAGTCAATATATACACATGTTACATGCAGAATGCTTAAATCAATAAAGTTCGACACGGTCCAATAATTTTGCAACAAACACTAAACAAATATATGTGTCGCATCAGCATTCAAAGACAAATACTTATACCAGATATTTTTAGAATTGAGCAAAAAATAAAAAGTTATGAAAAGTACAATGAAAATCTCCACTGGTAAAGTTTCCTAAAAATCGGCCTATATTTTGTAAAATACTTCATGCAGCGATTGGTTCTACATCAAAATTGTAATATTATGATACAATACGCGAGAATCATACAAATCTGAAACTCTTCTAAAAAGTGCACAATCATCTGGCTTATAGCCTACACTAATAGGGAATCTAAAGTCATTGTGGTAGTATATTCATGGCATGCGTTCGCACGTTCAGTACACCACAAGATTTAATCATAACATATGCAAGGATAAGGTGACTTGTGCGTTATCTACCTGTGACTTTTGTACTTGTGTAATGTTAAAGGGACATGTCTCAAGATTTATGTAATTGCTTTCGATTTAGAAAAAATCCGTATAGTACCTTGACGGACTACTTTCATCTTATAAAAAAACATCGATAAACATTGAAGATATTGTTCGATAACAAAATAACAGACAAAGAGATTGAGGTGTATATTAACAGGGTCATTATAATGGGATTTTGTATACGGCTTTCGTGGATTTTGATCTGACCTGGCAAAATCCACTCGAGCAGAAGTATTTTTCTAAATCAAGCTACTATAAAAATAACCCTATTTTATTGTTCTGAATAATCAATATACTTTTTCATATGAACTGAAAATTATAATATTTTGAAGTAGGTCTTGGGGGCATGCCCCTTTAGTAAGGGCCTGTGGTAAGGCAGGTACCGCAGGCAGTTTTTGTTTAGATGCCATTCGGTATTCAGATTTTGTTTTTTCAGAGAAATAAGCAAAGATGAAAAGAAAGATGACAAGAAAACAGCGTCTCTCGGACAGCTGGTTAGTTAATATGTTTGTATTATATTATGACGCCGGTGTCCGTCCGTCCGTCCGTTAGCGATTTCTTGTTCGCCATGTAATTCTTGAACCCCTTGAATGATTTCAAAGAAACGTGACACAAATGTTCACCATATCGAGACGACGTGCAGAGCGCATGTTTAGGATGACTCGCTTCAAGGTCAAGGTCACACTTAGGGGTCAAATATCATATCACGTGTCCACTCTGTAACTTTTAAACTGCTTGAAGGATTTTAAAGAAACGTGGCACACATATTCACCACATCAAGACGACCTGCAGATCGCATGTTTCGAATGGCTGGCTTCATAGTCAAGGTCACAATTAGGGGTCAAAGGTCATACCTTCGGGTGTATATTGCTTCGCATTGCTGTCCTCTTGTTTATAGTCGCCACCGGTTGCGTCCCAGGAGACTGTTAGTAATGTTAGTGGGAGGATAGTGCAAGATACAGAAGACGCTCCAATTTCAGAAGCTACACTGGTTTTCTAGCGAACCAGGTGTAAAGCACCCATACACGGGACTCTTATCCCAGTGTTATTAATGTTTAGTTGGAGGAGCGGGGTTGGATTTCTACCTACTCTATATACTGTTTGACATTCTTGAATGTACTAAGAGGTTAATATACAATCATAGTGCCATAATTGCCCGAGGGCCACTATGTAACTAGGTGTGCCGTTATGGCTAGAAGGCACAACCAGACGTTTTATTCACCTTTTTATTATATACATTTGCTTCAAATTTGTTTTTGCATATTTTCATCACACTAAAATTTTCATTTGAATTGCTTTTTTCATTACAATTCATTTGTTATTGACAATCGATCTGAAAATGATTCAGCACCCTTTCACCCGGTAATGGTAAGGTATATAATAATAAATTTATAATGAAACCTGCAAGTAATAAGAACGTCCATATCTTGCAAAATCACTTAGAAATAAATGTTCTTTATTACTTTCAGTTCCGGACGTCTGACTGCTTGGACATTTTCCTGATGTTTATAGGAGCGCTGGCAGCCATTGTACATGGTGCTGGTTGGCCAGTGTTAATGATCTTCTTTGGTGACATGACAGACTCTTTTATAAACGGTAACTTTTTAGAGTTGTTTCTGGTTTTGGTCCTTTGGGATCATAGAGTTACTTAAATGTTCTTGATGCCAGGGTTCCGTGTAAGCTGACCCAGTGTACTCAGTATGAGGAGGAGACCCATTTAATGACCTGTCATAGACAGATTCAAACAAGCCGCTGTCGTGTCTACCTTTATTCTCTCAGGTATGCTTCCAAAACGTCTTACTGTAGATTAGTTTAAACTAGCACGCGGTCATAGTGTACGTATTCATGGTATTCATATTGATGAATTCAGATGACATAAAAAGTTGAAAAGACAAGAAACAACAGGTTAAATTAGCTATACCCGCAATCAAAAAACATGTAACCCACTTAAGAAGGACCACAAACGTAAAACAAATCCGATTCTGTCATTCTTTATTTAAAGGGCAATATATCACAATTTATATTACATCGCATAGTTATCAGGGAGAACGTTCCGTAGATGACGTCGCATTTGCTCTGCCTAGTGAATTGAGTGATCGAAAAGCTTATTCTAATGTTAAATACATCAAAATATGTGCCAATTATAAAAAGAACCTTTCAAAAAATGGGAAGGAAATCTGATGTAAATACAGATCAATTTTAATTTTTTTTAAGTTAATGGGAAATGGATTTGCTGATCATATTCTGTGGTTCATTTCGCATGAGCTCTCAAAAATTGATTTCATTTCTTAAATGTCACAGATACACCACTGACATTAATAGCGTTAATATTGCTTTTTTGAAAGTGGAGCCAATGGAATGTTGACACTTTTTGTGTTATGAACAATCTTGTATATATATTTTTTTCAGTAAATATATCTGACACAAATCCGAATGACACGTCGGCTTTGTTTGACGAATTTAACTCTGGCATGACAAAATACTCTCTGTACTACATCTTAATTGGTGCCGCTGTCTTCGTGGCCTCATATATACAAGTATGTAAACTTAATTGCTAGCACTATTTATCACGTACATGAAAATCCTCCTTCATACACATTTTGTAAGATAACGTATCCACGTCTGAAACAGAATCATTATAGTAAAGTTTTGATAGAAATAATACAACTTTCTGTGTTCATTGTAGCAACTGTTGTTTAGATATTCACTTTTACCTCCTTTTGACACAATTTCTGCAAGCTTAACTTCGTTACAGTCTAAACCTATCAAAAATTTGGAAAGAAAAAAATTGATATGTTAACATAGCTATACGCTGTGTAATTAAATTTTCAGCAAATCCACGTGTTCTTTATCAATTTAGGTGGCATGTTGGACAGTAGCGTGTGAGAGGCAGGTTCACCGAATACGGAAGCAGTTTTTCCGCGCCATCTTGCGGCAGGAAATTCCGTGGTTTGATATTCACCAAAGCGGAGAACTAACTACTAGATTAGCCGAGTAAGATTTTGTTGAAAATATCTCTTCAGAAATATCCAAATTTTTTTTTTTTTTTTTTTTTTTAGGAAAATATTTTCATAATTACGGTATACGCTTTGGGGGAGAATATTTCTTTCAAGAGTGAAACTAACATAACTTACCTTTTTTGCATTTCATTTTTTTTTAATAAAATGCGAATAAACAAATTCAACATCACGCGCTATATCAAAATGCTACACTATTTATGCAGGAACACGTTTAATTGTTCTTTGCGATTTACACTGTTTTTTTTTAATATTGTGATTATTGTTTTGTTCTTGCACTTTTTCTTCTTATAAATTAACAATATTCTGTTCGCGGTTGTCAGCGAAGTTAATATCTCAGTAAGAACGCATCACAACTGAAGAAAACATTACACACTTCTTCACAATGATAATGATAACTGAATGACACAGGCCACATAACACTGGCGTTCATTTTAATGAAAATATGCCCCTTTTTATTTAGTCACGTGTTTTTTTTTCTAAATTACTTGCGATTGTCAGCGAGTTAGTTTCTCAGAAACTAGGCATCACAACTGAACGAAACTTAACACTTTTCCTTGCCAAGATGATTCCAACTGACATAGGTGTCATAGTTCTTGCCCTCTCATTTTGACGAAAGTATGCCACTTTTTTACTTAGCCATCTTTACACAAATTAGATTTCAAGCATCTGTTTCATTTTATCTCTTGGATATATTTTGTTATTATCTGCCACCAATCCGAAAGCATTTCTTCTGGTTTCTTATGTTTCTTGATACACTGTATTGCCTTCTAGTATCCCGTCATCTGTCCCTTGCCTACAGTGCCCGCCTCCCTCACCCAATCCAGTCTTATATTTACCCTCTCCCCAACCCGACTCAACTCCCATATCTTTTTGTCTAAATTTAGATTCATGTTTTTTATGTTGTCTCTTAATATCCCGTCACTCCACCAACCCTTACACAACCCCCGCTCACAACCTCACTCTACCCACCTTTAACCCCTACCTCCCTCTCCCGCAAAAATAAAAAATCAGTTGCTTGTGTTTTTTGATACTATGTCTTCATGTACCGTCACCTCGCACATTACCCATCACCCAACCACCTCCACCAACACCCCTTAAAAAGTGTCCTTTTAAATTTAGTATCATGTGTTTCTTGACTCACACCCTCCAACACACACACCTCACATTACGTCCTAATTGACCCCAACATCTCAGCACCAACCCTCATCTAAAATGTTACTTTATGTATGGTGTTTTTGATATGTTCTCTTAATATCCCTTCACACACACACACGCGCGCGCACACCAGCACACACAGACGCATACGCACACGCATACACACAAAAACACACACACACACCTGCCCCATTATTTCTTTATCTTTTTGCTTTAGTCTTGTGGAAATGCCGGAAATGCCCATAAAGAATATGTATGATAAACAGCTTCATCTGATAACATTCTTTCATTGTAGTGGTCTAGAGCGAGTCCGCGAGGGCCTTGGCGACAAATTTAGTTACGCAATACAGTACCTGGCACAATTTATATCTGGGTTTGCTATCGGGTTTTGGAAAGGCTGGAAGCTCTCTATGGTTATGATGTCATTGTCGCCATTGCTTGCTATTGGTGCAGCTTTTATATCAAAAGTATGTTTGATGAGTATTTTCATGCTTCATTAAGTGTGTGTGTGTGTGTGTGCGTGCGTGCGTGCGTGCGTGCGTGTGTGTGTGTGTTCGGGTTTAACGTCTTTCTCAACAATTTTTCAGTCATATGAACGACGGTGTCTACTTATGGCAGTGAGAACAATGCCCAATTTTATAGTGCTGCCTCACTGGAATTTCACGCCGTAGACACATGACATGATACCCTACCCAGTCACATTATACTGACGACGGGCTGACCAGTCCTAGTACTATCCTCTTTATGCTGAGCGCCAAGTGAGGAATCTACTAGTACCATTTTTTACGTCTTTGGTATGACGCGGCCAGGGATCGAACCCACGACCTCCCGCACTCGAAGCGTCATAAAGTGTAAATATATGAAAAATTATTGCATCGGAGGTCACCATGACGGTAGGGGGGCCTCCGTGACCGAGTGGTTAAGGTCGCTGACTTAAAATCACTTGCCCCTCACCGATGCGAGTTCGAGCCTCGCTCGTGGCGTTATATTCTTCCTGTGAGGAATCTATCTAGGTAGGTCGGTGGTTCTTCCTAGGTCCACCCGTGATGAAATAATGTACGGAGGGCACCTGGGGTCTTCCTCCATCATCAAAGCTAGAATGTCGCCATATGACTGAACTATGTCAGTGCGGCGTTAAACCAAACTAAACAAACAAACACCGTGACGATCAGTTATCACTACTATTGTTGAGAGAGGTTTCCGGATAAGAGGGTTTCGGATTAAGGAGATTCCACTGTATAAACAATACAAAATGCTGAATCAAAAAGTATGAAATACGAATACGAAATTATAATATGGCAAAGACAATTGATTCATTTGTGACTTTACTTTCGTAATACATGTACGTAATTACATGAAAGCAAAGAAAGTTACTTTTAAAAAAACTTGTTGTGATCCTTTAAATAAAACAGCAGAATTAAAGCACGCGATATGGCAACTAAATAGAAACCAAGGAATAGCGCTACCAAATGCACTTTATATAAATCATTTTAGAATCGCAATAATATATAGGAGATACCTTTTTTAACTCTCACCTCAAAGGCAGAATCAATCGTGTCCAGTATGATAAGGGATAATCAATTCAAACTTACAAGTCGCATTTAACAATTTACACGCACACTTGCAGTTATTTTAACACTAACACGCTTCTGCTACATGTACATACATACATTTTCAAACGCAAGAGATATGTTCTTCTCGGAGATTTTATTAATGTTTCAGGCAGCTTAAATGAAATGGTACTATTCAATATTTTATTGGTGCAATTATGTTTATGAATGTCTGCATTAACGGGTCGAATTCGACGAAAACAAATAATTTCACTGAATCTGATATATGTTTCAGTTGATAGCAAATTTTTCTAAGAGGGAACAGGAGATTTACGCAGAAGGTGGCGGTGTGGCTGAGGAGGTGTTGTCCTGTATCAGAACTGTGGCGTCTTTCAACGGTCAAAATCAGGACTTAAAAAGGTAAATTTAGACATGTATATTATATCACAAACCGTTACAGAAATATTACACGATTTAGAAAACACCATAATGATTTGATAAATCATAATATCAGAACTGTGGTGTCTTTCAACTGTAAACTGCAGGGCTTAAAAGCTTATATCTTATATGAGAAATGTGCCATCTTTTCTCAAAACCAGGACGTTGAATTAAAACTTATCACATGTTCCGCAGTAGTCATCGAAACATTATAGTGTGAAATATATCTGGTAATCAGGCTCCCAGTGAAAAACATCAAATATATTTTTCACTAGTAAGAAACATTAAAATGGTAAATTTAGTCAAAACATGGAAACAGAGACTTTTTTGTTTTACATGCAAGATGACATGAGCGCAATAACTTACAATTTTTTACTCTTGGCTATTTAACGATAATAAATAAATAGATAAATAAATAAATGAATAGATATTATGAGCATAAACTAATACTATTCAAAATGCATATTATGTATATTTTCTGTACTACTATTAGATACGAGGAGAAACTTGACTACTGTAAGAGACTGGGTATCAGAAAGTCCTACGTTTTAGGACTTAGTGTAGGTTTCATCATGCTTGTCATTTTCTCGGCAAACGCCCTGGCGTTTTGGTAAGTACTGTACACCATACATGCAATTTTTATCTTTAAAAATACCTTCTTCTATTTTTTAAATGTATAGCGTTTGATGATGAACTCAATTATGTTGTAGTCTGCCCGCTTAGCTCAGATAATGGATCGCGGTGTCGTGAGTTAGATCCCCGAGCGAGGCGCATGTTCTCCGTGACATTGTGTCTGCAATCATTCCTCCTCCACGTCTGATTCATGTGGATAAGTTGGCAGTCACTTATGGAGAACGGGTTTGTACTGGTACACAATGAAGGAACACTGGTTATATTAACTCTCCGCCGTTATATAACTGATTGAACTACTGTTGAAAAACGACGTTTAACCCAAAACAAACAAAAACTTATGTTGTACTTGTTTCCATATATTTATTGGACATAGTACATGTACTGGTGTATTACGCATAAAGAAAACCGAAAACATAAAGCAGTAAAATCAGGAACATGAAACTATACAAACTGTAATACAACAATAGCAAACGCGGAAATACGCATATTTCAACAAACAATATACATTTCTCGCGGTTTTTACTAAATGAACAATTACAAATAAAATAACTTACCAGATACGTCAATGAATGGTACACTTAAGGTACTTCCGCAAATTGAAATTAGAAATTCATGTGAAAAATCAGAATCCTCGAAACAGCTTTCGAAATGCAAGGACACAAAAAATATACGATAAAACTTGAAAAGATATATCTGTAGGTAAACTTGCGAGCATGAAAGTTACGTTGAACCCTATATCCACAGTGCTTTGGAAGAAAATGAGTGAACATTTTTGGTGCAAAATTTTAGTATCGTATGCATCCTAAATTGCTATAAAGTATTTATTTTCAAATCAAAGAAATGCCAAAATAGTGCATACGAGCGCCATTTTCTCAAGAAAATGTTGTTAAACATTCTAATGCGCAAAACACGTGCACAGTTTTTCTAAAATATTTCGCCGCCATGTTCATTTCAAGAAATAAAATATATGATTGTTCTTTTATCGCAGATTTCCTTACTGAAATATATATGCCTCCTTATCAATGGTTAGAGATATCCATTTAGTATAGTTTTGCACTGCCCGATCTCCTTAATCTGTTACCGATCCTATACATTTAAAGAATAAACGCAATGTGTAATGATAGTTTTTCGCTTTACACACCTCTCTTGGACAAGAAAGCCGTTTCACTTAAAATTTGTAAGCATCCGCTGACAAAATATTGATGAAAGATCGGGACTTTTTCTAAAAACAAGTTCAATTTCAATCATTTTCAAAGACTGGAAATATTGCAAATTGTGTTGAATTTATAAATAAAACGAAAATCCCCCAAATAAGCCATTTTAGAACTTTTCCGGGAACTATACGTTTCAGCCGAACAACGCATTTCAAGATGACACAAAACTGATTTCTCTTCGTAAACAATGTCAAAGTTCACCTGAGGAACATTGCTGGAAAAGTAAAAGTGCTTACTTGTTTCAGTTTTACGTCCTGTAGAAAACAATCAACTTTCAACTTTAAATGCATATATGTTCTATGATTATTCCAATATAAAAAACCGTCCGATCTTTTCCGTGAGAAATAAAACGAAGCAAATTTAACTTTTTGTTTACACTTCAACCATGTGAATATAAAGGCATGTACTATCACGAGACTCCCGTGCATTTTGAACCTCGTGGTGAATAAACTGAATTTACTTTAAAGTATAGTGTCTCAGCTGTGCCAGTTTTTTGTTAATTTCAGAGAACATACAATAAAGAAGTGTTTATGAGATTATGCATATGTACGAATATTTACTAGTTTACTTTATATTAACGATGATAGAAAACAAGTGTGCACTCGGCAAATAGCAAGTCTATTATTTTCAGGTGTATACTGAACACTGATCCCAATGTTCGTAATTTTCAGATAAAGAAGTCGTTATCCTTGGTTTTGTAGACAGTCTTAGTACTGTACCGCTGCTTCCGCTGTCAGCACCGCAATGACTACTAATGTAAAGTCAGTGTCCATTTCTATGCCGGAATTTCAATATATATTTATTGTAGGGATAATACACGCTTTTGTGTGTGTATTAACGTCTGCAGAAGCCCGCGGGATTGTTTGTGACCGAGACCGAAGGTCGCTATTCTTGCATAAAAATATATTTCACGACGATTTATGTATTGTTTTCATATGTGATGACTTGATGATTCCGGTACATTTTTACTTACCATTCCAGTTGTTCTTGGAAACGGTAAACATGTTTTAAATATCCATATCCAGGGCCCGGAAATAAACATCACTATCAAAAGCACATCCTGAAGGTTTTTAAGCGATTTTTTATCTCTCATTATTACAATATAAAATTACCGATAATTTTTCATATCAGTTCACAATTTGGTGGACTCGATCACAACTTCAAGAATAATAACTTTACATTCGAGTTATATTGGAGTACGGATGAGTACGAACGTAGTGTCATGTTTCCAAGCTGTTTATATAATTTCTTCGAGAAATTAGATAAAAACATACTGACTGATACTTATCAAAATCATAAATATAATACCTAAAAACAAAGAATCGTACAGGTAAACACGCAATTCTTTAAAATTTTGGATCGTTGCAAATCTTGTTCACATTAAGTCTGAGACTTCTCTTACAATTTTAGGCAGTTTGGTACACCATATATAGAAAAATCATTGTCCGCACATTGCACTACTTTTATGTATGCTGAAAATAGCAATATGTACAGATTTATTTTCGTTTTAATACATGAGGTGGTCAGATTTGAAAACAGATTTTGTACTAAGTTTAGTTCTATTCGGTAAGACAATTCTCCTATGCACTAACTGATACTTTGAACTAACTTTTGCCATTCATGAATTTTTAATAAAGTATTTTGAAAGGATTTATAAATCTAACAAAAAATTTGAAAAATACAGGTAAAATATTTTCTTTGTTTATTTCCAAATTTTAGTTTTACTTTTTATACAACTACTTTTACTTCAGATCTTGCAAACTGAGCTGTTTTTGTACTCTGGAACAGCTACATTTGAAAGCTTTTTTTTTTCACTATATTTTCACACCTCAAATGAAGGTCACTCTAAATTTAAGATGGCGGAAGTACCTTAAGGCATCGCCTACAGTGGCAGCCATTTGACTCAAAATTTTACATGGAAATTTTCATAAAAACAAAAGATGACTGAGTGGTAACAATAAAGTCAATAAATGTGTCATAATCATGTTTTAAATATCTATGTGAACATATGCAAGTAGAAGGATGTGCATTTTACTACCTGTATTATGCCTTTATTCGATATTTTTCTATCATGACAAAATTTTGCAATTTTATCTGCAGTCAAACTCAATATATATTCAATACATTTCAAAGATAATTACAGCCAATTGTAAAGCAGACCGTGAAGAATAAAGTCTTCAGAAATTATTTTGAAATTTTACCTGATTACTGAATTATACACAAAAATCCCAACACCATCAATTTATCCAATTTGTGTTATCTGTTTACACATGTTTTACATGCATTTAAACAGGTGATATTATAGGATTATGTATAGGTTTACCTGGCTACCTGTGGTCAGTAATGCATGTACAAACAACATTTTAAATTAAATTGACATGGGGTTGTCTTTTTATGTCTAATGCAATAACCAGGAACAATTTCGACAAAAATCCGTAGGAGTTTGCAGTATACATATTGTACTATGAAATTAACTAAATTTTGTCTTTGTAATATTTTTTATATTGGAGTTCTACTGCACATAAAATTTCAATATTTTGGGGTAAATTTTCGGTCTAAACGAGACTCAAATATTTTACAAGCGGCATATGTACTATAAATCATCATATGCTTCTTACGGTATGTTGATGATAATTTGACCAGCTGTTAAGGCTTTAGTGCAATTTTCAAGAGAAAAATACTCGGCCTGAAAATATGAACTGAAACCGAATTGTGACTGTGGCGATGCCTTAAAAATGAAGTAAATTGTAGGTTAGGACATTTTATAAAAGAATAAACGCATTAAGGGGACGCATACTTTGAAATTAGAAAAAAGTGGGTGGGGTATTATAAAATTTACCTGCAAAAAAGTACAAGGTTTTGGTAAATGAAATGAATACTGTTTCAACTGTTATAAGTACACAAAGGATTGCTCACTAAAATAAAAATGAGAAAAACTGAAACAAGAAAGTTATTGTTGAATTACATAAGACTTCTTGTGTACATTCAAAGTCAACAATTAAGACTTTTTGGTGCGAAAATAATAGTGCTTCACTTCGTCCAAACATTTATCAATGTCCTACAGATTCTAATTTAAAGAAAGAATGTGAAATAAGTTCACTGTCTTGCTTTTCATTTGGCATATGTGAGCTAAAACACATTATTTAGTTTACAAAGTAGTGCATAAGAAAAGATACGGTGGTCAAGGAATGCCACATTACAAAACTAAAAGAGTATATTCCCCTTAATACATTAAACATTTATCATTACAGAAGTCTAGTGGCTTACAATAAAGGCCTAGAAATGTTGCCATTATTAATTTTTAACTTGGTATTCATGAACTGCAATGCACTTAAATATCAAAACACATTCAACAAACTTTTGAAAATGTACTGTCTTAAAAATCCCTAAAATAAGGTATGAAATTTGGTTGAGAGGTCCAATCAATGTGTATATGTGCAAAAGCAACATTCTAATCTTGTTCACAAAAGTTACTAATACACAGCAGGAATGTCAATGATCAAAACTGGACGAATATACAGTTATCCTCATTTTAATGTCATTTATAATTTGTCCTTGAATTCTCCACCATACTTTTCATAACTCTGTTTGCACGAGTTGCACGAGAATGCTGTCATTCACGTAAAAAAATGGGGTCAAATAAGTTGTAAATGCAATATCATGTAAACGTAGTTAATGGATTATGCAGTTCAAGATAAACTTTATCTCATAACGTAACGAACATGTATAATGTTGTAACAACAACTTTACTTACACTGATTTAAGTAGCAGTCGGTTTATAAGTGACTTTATTGATTCATTTTGTGTTTTGTTATTGTTGTCAAAAGTATAACGGAAGTGCCTCACAACTGAAGCGGAAACCAGTTTGATGCGCAAAGTAGTCCACTGTAGGTAATATTTTTTGACAAATGTCCACAGAAATTAATAATTTTCTAATATTAAAGACGAATATCTGAATAGGATTCATTATTTGATAAGAAATTATAATCATCGACATGTTTTTTTAAAAATCGTACACGTGCTGACACCTAAGTTGTCTCCCGTTGTTTATTAGAGTTACCTTTCGTCCGGCGCAGTAATACATTTGCAGTGAATCGCCGAGAAGTCGTGGGAAAATTAAAAACCATGTAAACAAACTAAAATTAACCACCTTTTCAAGATGAATTTCAAGTGATCGACATTATGCATTTAACCCGCCTGACCTGTGTAGCATCTTAGATATCTGTTCTAAGGTATTCATTGTGTAGAATGTCATGTTATGCCCTTGCAATGCTAATCCCACACTGATTTTTTTGTTTACATTTTTTATCAATGAGAAATATGGCGTCCATCCCGAGATGAACTGACGTGGCGTTAAATTTTTACATGTTTAAGCAAACCTGGTGTGTTAGAAAGAAAATCTCATCCCTTCAACATTATTTGGAACACTGTTATTGTAAAAAACCTGTTTTTTCCTTATACAAAAGCTTAATATTTTGTGTTGAATGTACTTTCACAAACACCTCTGTTTTCCTATTACATTCATAGTACCACATCCTTATCCACAAAATACTGAATATTACAGGTGTCCATCAGTATTATATCAGTTTAGGAATATGTTTTTTATTTTCCCACCATGGATTTCTTGAATATGCACCCCTTCCGCATTGCTGTATGAACTGTGAATGTAGCAATATGCGTCCCCTTAAATAGCGAGAAGGAACATGTTAGTGTTCACTATTAGCTGAATCTCTAGAATGATGTATAGAAAAACGTAAGTCTGCGCTAAAAGGTTGTTTCATATCTGACCAGTCAAAACATATTCTCTCTTACAAAACAAGTTTATATGCACGGGTAGACACATGACTGCTCACGATAAAACAAACACGGAGTACAATACGAAACAACAGATCACAGAGTACAGACATGATACAACGGACGTGTACATACAAATATAATACAGAACTATTTTATAAATTAAAACTAGACAAGTGAAACTTGACTTTGCTAAATAAGGAATGATTTGCAGAGAACGTTACGATTAATATTTGGCGTACTGAATGTTTCGGCAACAAAACTGCAAAAACAATTACTTGTCATTCATATTAAATTGTAATTGGATAGAATTTTAAACACCCATGAACCTATTTTCGTGTAACTACATTTAAACATTCCACTACATATCTGTTCAATCTAGGTATGGTACAGAGCAAGTAAAATCCGGTGACATGACAGGAGGAAAAGTTCTAACGGTAAAAGCTTATGTCAAATATTTTTATTTAAAACGGGCGTTTCTAGTGAAGATACATATAGAAAATAGAGTTTTCTGAGTTCGTACTACTTGATATTTAACTCTAAGTAATGAATGCCGGGGGCGGGGGTGGAGGGATCCAGCGCCAGATACACATATTTGCCCCCATATAAAATACACACCATACCTTTATATATCTGGGGTCTCAAGGCCTCGCGTGGTGCATAGCACTTTTTTGACAGGAGGAAGCTTCACCGATAGCTTACGGAAGGTATGTGTCTCTACCTAGTTGCCTAAAATAATGCCCATTTTGGTACCTTGAGTCTTCCTTCACTTTCAATAGTCAACATTTGTGTCGCCTTTGATTTGAACAAAAATAAAATAAAGACTAGGGAGCAGTAAAGTTTATAGAGCAGTATCAACACCCTAGGTTTTGCAAGTAAACGTTTTAGTGACTAATAGCAAGATTAGATTGATTTGCAAGAGGAAAAAAATACTCTTTACTATTTCAGATGTATTTTATTAATGAGAAATGCCGCTAAATCTATGTCAAATACTTCACTGCGTTTCTCAGTAAACACTTTATGAAAATAATTAGGAATTAAACTAGTTCTTATATTGTTTTAAATCATAATTTACATTATCTTGTATTTTACTGTTTCATGGACCTTGTTACCCGTTAAAAAATCTGATATTGTTTACTTGCAGACACACCTCTACAAATACTTCTTAATATTACTTGCCTTGTCTAAGACATGAGTAATGCATTAAAAATCAAAGACATTTAACGGTAAACTTTTATGGTGCAAAGACAGACACTTATCAAAATAATAATTAAAATTTAATAAATGATAAATAATTGTTTCATAAATCTAAGAAAATCTACATGATTTTTTTTCCAGTATTTTTTTCAACTATACCACATGTTTTTTTGTCTTTACCTTTTTCGAGGGATTTGTTATTTTTCTAACGTTCTTGCGAGAGAAATATGTCCCTATGATACCATAAACCCTTATTATGCTGGACACGATTGATTCTGCCTTTGCGAACAGTATAGCCTGCACATTCGTGCAGTCTGATCAAGATCTACACAGTTTGCCATTCAGTCAGTATCGTTTTAGTAAGCACCACATTGAACAGTTAATGGTACTGTCCAAACTAAGAGATGGACAAGATCATAATAGAAATTTAGCAGGGTAAGTGCTAATAACGCTATTTCTCTTCACTAGAAGCAGCCATTTTTTCACTGACATTTATATCCCTTGCAGGTGTTTTTCTGTGTGCTGATTGGTTCATTTTCCATCGGCAACATCCCTCCTCATATAACGTCAATAGCCGGCGCAAAAAGAGCTGCCGCCGTTATGATTGACATTATTGACAATGTAAGTTTTTTTTTTTATTTTGAAACGTTTCCTTGAAATCGCCGAGAATGTCGGATTGTGTCTTCAATATTTCAGTGAAATCACAGAATGTCCGATCCATGTTATGATTTTACATTGACTTTATAAAACATTTCATTTATATAGCTCACAGCCTAACTTTAACGTGAGATTCATTAGTGAAACATATAATGTATTTAATTGCAAACGTTTTTATGTTGAAACATTTCTATATACGGTGTCCTTTTCGGGACACATTAAATTTCGCTTGTAACACGCGATAATTATCGCTTCTCTCAAGGTCAAGAGATGCATGTAGTTGCGAAATTTAACAATCTTTGCGGAAACTTTTGAACGATACATATCGTGTAAATTTCGCATGTAGAGTTGAGAGACTAGCGAAATTTAAGGACATGCGAAATTTAAGTTAAAATTTATTCGTGTTTTTAATCGTAGGATAAAATTTCCATGCAGGTAGGACAATTAACACAGGTAGGGCTGATCTAAACATACCGTCATACCGCTAGTAGAAACAGTAACATGATATATAGCTCTATTTTTACATATACAGTATGCTGCTTTGATGTTTTGTACACTTAGCATTGTCTTTATAAATACTAGTTCAATATGTGTATCAATGTTTTCATCACATGCATATTATATGCACTGATGTGGAAAATAAACTTGAATAAAACTTGGTAACACCGGTTACTTCCCGCCGTTTAACAAAATTTCGCTTGACTTAATATTTCGCATGTCCAACGCCATAATTATCGGTAGTCCTTAAATTTTGCTAGTATTTTTCCTGTTCATTAAACAATACTACATGCGAATTTTAACAATTCTCGCGAGGTTTCTAGCACGGTTATTATCGCGTTAAAAACTTTACATGAATTGTTAATTTTTGCAACAAAATGAGTTGTTTTACTAGCGCAATTTAATGTGGCCCGAAAAGGACATCGTCCAAATCATATGATAAACAGGACTGAATGTGAGTTTTGATGTTGACACGTCTGATTGACGTTATTTCCAGTATTGAAATTATCTGACATAATTTCCATGTTGTAGTAGTTTATTGACATGATAAAAAAAAATAGTTATTATTTCCAACATTATTTTTCATGTTTAGACATTTGGTCGGCATGATTGACAATGTATAAAAAATGTTGTTTTTTTCACAGGACCCAGAAATTGACGCTAGCTCGCGTGATGGAGAGATCCTGTCGGATATACATGGCAATATAGAATTCAAAGATGTCGAGTTTACTTATCCGACTAGAAAAGAAGTGCCGGTAAGAAAATAACTTCAGTAATATACTTTGTTATGGTAATTACATTATTTATGAAGAAAGACAATGTTTTATTCTAGGGGCCTCCAAGGCCGAGTGGTTAAGGTCGCTGACTTCGAATCACTTGCCTTTCACCAATGTTAATTCGAGCCTCACTACTGGCGTTGAAATCTACATGTGAGGAAGCTATCCAGCTGGCTTACGGAAGGTCGGTTGTTTTACCCAGGTGCCCGCTCAAAACAGACAAAAATGTTTTCTACTATTTTGTAAACAGTTAATTGTTAACATTGTCACTAGGTTCTTGAAAAATCAAATATATATAAAGACGAAACGGAATGTAGCTAGAATGGTTCTAGTATATCTGTGTTTATATAATGTTATTTGAATAAGAAATTACGAAATAAAACAGGCACTTCCGTGGCCGAGTGGTTAAGTCGCTGACTTTAAATCACTTACCCCGCATCAATGTTGGTTCCAGCTGACCTACCTAAGGTTGATGGTTTTACCCAGGTGTCCGCTAATGACGGAATAATTCCAGGAAGGGCATCTGGGGTCTTCTTCCACTATGTAAAGCTGTATAATTTTGTCTCTATGATGTTTAACCCAACTAGAAAAAAAAAACAGAACACAAAAACAAGTCGCCCCCTTGGAGCAAAAAGGTACCATAACCTTCTTTAATTATCAGCACTTGGTTCCGTTTTGCTCCAAGGGGGCGAAATAAACAAAATAAACGCATTAAAACATCTGTTAAAGTCAGTAATAATTATTCTTTTCAGGTATTGAAAGGTTTCGACATGACCGTGAGACCCGGGCAGACAGTAGCGCTGGTTGGACCTAGCGGGTGTGGAAAATCTACAGCAGTTAATCTTGTACAAAGATTTTATGATCCTGATAGAGGAAGTGTACGTTTTACAGCCATACTATGTATTCAAAGCGTAATGCTCGTCGATTTAAACATTGATGGCTCCTATTGCCTATGGCAACCATTTTGGAAATGCAAATGGCGGTCTTTGTTGACAGACTAGTCTCCAAATACAGATACACTTTAATATGAGTATTTTTGTAAAATGGAAAGGAAATATAATTGACAAAGAGGTTTTATAATAGTGAAATGAATTCGACATGGCCTTTGTCTTTGGTTGGAGGGTCTTATTTTTCTCGTGTACCAAGAACGATGGAAATCATACGTTTGTTTTATATCAATGACATTTAGATAGTTTGTTTCTTTTCACAGATTTCTCTTGATGGTAGAGACATCCGGGGCTTGAACTTGAAAAACCTCAGAAATAAAATCGGCGTCGTCTCACAAGAACCAATACTTTTCGGAATATCCATCAAAGAAAATATCTTGCTTGGTCGACCTGATGCCAGACATGAAGAAATGGTTCAAGCTGCAAAGGAATCTAACTGCCATGATTTTATTACGGAACTACCTCAGGTAATATGTTGATTTTGTATCTCGCAGGTCATTTACGCACCCTTGGCAATCGTTAAAGTAGCGATTAAGTTATTAATTATAGCTGATTTGATTTCTGTAGGCAACAAGACACGGACTTTTTTATGTAAGCATATCCTGTGGGAAATTAAAATTTATCTAAGAGTACCATCCCTAAGAAAATTTCCAGTCGTCTAATGACATTGAATATGCCGACATGAAATGGTTTTAACATTAGGAATGTTTTACGAAGTTAAGAAAGAATTTAATAAGGTTTTAACAAATTAATTATAGATAATTGCAATAACAGTCAAGTAGTTTTTCTATTAATTACACTCTTTTTTGCTAAAGGGGTATGACACACTTGTTGGTGAAAGAGGGGCTCAGTTATCAGGTGGGCAGAAACAAAGGGTAGCAATAGCCAGAGCCCTTATTAGAGACCCGAAGATTTTGCTGTTGGATGAGGCGACATCGGCGCTTGACACTCAAAGTGAAAGAGCCGTGCAGGACGCCCTAGATAAGGTATAGGTCAAAAGAAAAAATAACATGCTTCAGAAATCACTACTACATGTACATTAAAACTTGCATTTGATAAATTTCTAAATTTTGCCCGAGCGTCAAAACAGTCTTATGAAGTAAATGGCAGTTTATTTAAAGAATATCTCGTATGACCGCCATCTTGAAGCTTTAGACTTTAGAGTATGGTTTGAGTTTTTTGCACATATTGTGTCTAGAGGCAAAACAAGCCTCTATTTTACGAAATGCTTTTTAGTGAATTATTTGAGTAGTGAAAAAATATAAGGTGTGATTTTCAAAGAAACTATAAATTCGGTAAAACGCATTTAAAGAATGGAGTAAAATGAATATGTTTCTTTTAAATGTAGTGATCGTGAACACCATATGGATCTATGACAGCTTATCTTGTGCACTATCCCTCTCGTGAAAATATTTCATCAAGCGTTCACTGGCTGAAATACATTTTATTCTTAAACCGAAGCAAACAAATATCCTTATTCATTTCTCTATATAGACGAATTTACAACGCGTTTGAATGCTCCGTTGTTTTACCGGATGTTTTGATTTAAATGCGCATGCGCATTTTACTTGCTGAACAATATGCAAATCTACATTAAATCATCATTATATTACGAATTGTAATTTGCCAAAAATAAAAAGATTTTGCTCACACAATTTATTGTAAGGAATGACTTGATTAAAATACATTCTTTTCAGTATTTTGAAAAAGATACTCACTGCATATTAAAATAACAGTTAAACGTGAAGCTATAAGTAAGAAAGGACATGCCGAATGTGGTTACTTTTTGTAGTCTGATTTGCTGTGTTAAGAAATCGCGACTCGAGATTGTATATAGGTTTCAGGACATAATGAAGATTTATATAAATCATTACGAATGATTTTGATTTCGCGACTAGTCAGTACATAATGCAGGTTAATATACACGAATAACTTTGAACTTGCGACTAGAATTATTCGCCAATATTAGCGAAAATAAAACTGTCGCGATTATAATCATACAAATGTAGTATTGTATGTTATGCAATCAGTATAATCTATTCAAAAAATGTTATTACTTTTGAAAGTAAGTTCAGAATACACACAGAAAGGCATATGTACAACATTCACATGAACTATGTAAGGAGTGCGTGATAGTAATTTCAATTGTTTTTTTTTCTAGGCAAGACAGGGAAGAACAACGATAGTGATTGCTCATAGGTTGTCGACCATTCAGAATGCAGATGTTATTGATGTAGTACAAGATGGTGTAATAGTTGAGTCAGGAAGACACTCTGATTTAATGGCAAAACAAGGAGCTTACCATCAGCTGGTCACTGTACAGATGTTGACTGAGGAAGATGAAGAGGTTGAAGAAGATGACGAAGGTAAGTATTTTGTTACGTCAGAAATGACGTCTTACCTGTCATTTGTTTTAGAACTTAGCGTTGGTCTGGTGGTTAAGATGTCGCCCGCTCAACTCAGGTGTCCTGGGTTCGAGTCCCACTGGAGTCACGACCACGCCCTCTCAGATGACACCAGTATATGACAGATTTTTTTAAGAAGGCGGACTCGAGAGTGGTTAAAGAAAAGCTTGAAGCTTTCATCGCAGTCGAGCTAGGATAAATCAGTATAAACTAAGATGACACGGTTAACGATGAATGTTTAGCAGAAAGGTCTAGTGAGTTAAATATTATTCCTGGATTTGCATCTTTTATTGACTTGCCTGTTTATTACAGAATTCAAAAATTGCTAGAACGGATTGGAATCTTAATTTTGAAACTGAATACTCTTGTTGTAGAGCAAGCAACCTCTGAACCGTGAATATTTGTCTGGAATCTTCAAATTATGATCTTCTGTTATTATCTGACAATAATGTTTGTGTTCATGAAATGGTCACGGCGTAGATACACGCCAGACGTAAACGTTTATTTTCAAACGTTTTATTTTACCTGACGTCACGCATGTTTTTAGAAAATGGAGACCTAGTTCCAAATGGCATTCCGAGAAAGAGGACTATATCAGAAAACAAACAAATAAAAAAATCAATCTCCAGAAAATTTTCTAAACAAGTTTCAAAGTTGGGATTGGCCGAGGATGATAAGAAGGGAGAAGAAGAGGTACGTGTGTATCTAAATTTGTAAATACTGATCTAGATCTACAAGAACGTATGATGTTGTTTTTTCTCAGATATCTGTTTCCTTTATTGTAAAAGAGCAAAATTCAAATTGTGACATTTTGGAAGATTGCTATTTTAAAAAATGCACTAAACTAATGTATATTAAACAGCATAGTGCTTACTATATAAAATTTCCATCCTTTTAGTGAAAATTAATTTCTTGCATACATTCCCTGGATTTGTTCGTACGTACGAACAAAATTCCAAATTGCATTTACAAATTATTTTCAGTTCTCACATTTGTTCGTACGTACGAACAGCTCAGACTGATATGGAAATTCTTTGGATGTCTTGGACATTTTTCAAATGCATACAGTCCACAGATTTGTATGTACGAACGAACAAAATGTCAGAACTGAAAATTAACCTCTTGCATACAGTCCATGGATTTGTTCGTACGTACTAACAAAATTCCAAATTGCATTTACAAATTATTTTTCAGTTCTCACATTTGTTCGTAGGTACGAACAACTCAGACTGATATGGAAATTCTTTGGATGTCTTGAACATTTTTTGAAATGCAAACAGTCCACAGATTTGTTCGTATGTACGAACAAAATGTCAGAACTGAAAATTAATCTCTTGCAAACAGTCCCTGGATTTGTTCGTACGCACGTCGAACAAAATTCCAAATTGAATTTTTTAGATATTTATTCAGTTCCCTCATTTGTTCGTACGTACGAACAAATCTGGGCTGTTCGAACAGAATGTCAGAACTGAAAAATAATACGGAATATGGATTATTGTTCGTACGTACGAATAGCCAGGATTTGTTTGTACGTACGAACAAAATTCCAAATTGCATTTATAAATTCTTTTTCGGTTGTCACATTTTTTCTTACGTACGAACAACTCAGACTGATATGGAAATGTCAGAACTGAAAATTAATCTCTTGCACACAGTCCCTTGATTTGTTCATACGTACGAACAAAATTCCAAATTGCTTTTCAAATCTCATTTGTTCGTACGTACGAACAAATCCAGGCTGTGTGTTCATACGAACAATGATTGTGAGAAATGAAAAAGAATGTTTTAAGCAATTTGGCATTTTGTTCGTACGTACGAACAAATCTGGGCTGTTCGAACAGAATGTCAGAACTGAAAAATAATACGGAATATGGATTATTGTTCGTACGTACGAACAGCCAGGATTTGTTCGTACGTACGAACAAAATTACAAATTGCATTTAAAAATGTGAGAAATGAACAAGAATTTGTAAATTTAATTTGGAATTTTATTCGTACGTACGAACAAATTTTGATTTTCTGTGCTGCGGTTTGCTGAGATTTTCACCGGCAAAAACTCCATATAGCGGCAAAAAAGAGGGACAGACGAGAAGATCCTCTTTTATTCCGGAAGCAGATTTACGTATTAATGAAAACAATATGTTCTTGTTGGTATAACTACTAAAAAGTATATGTTTTCTAAACAGAAAACTTCTTTTACTGTTTTGAAACATCTTTATCAATAATACATTACTTAAATCAAAATACCTTAGAACAGCCAAGTAATTTGTAATTTTGTCATTTTTTCCTACAAAACAGATTTTTGTTCTCTATTTCATGTCCCAGTGATGTTGGTTTTCAGCAGTATTTCTCCTTGCAAATACATGCAACATATTTTATATCAATGCATTCCATAAACAGGTGGAGACAGCCCCAGTAGCGAAGTTTTGTCCGATGCTACGAGAAAATAAACCCGAGTGGCCGTTTATAGTGATAGGGTGCATTTCAGCTGCTGTGAACGGTTGTACAATGCCAGCGTTCGCTATCTTCTTCAGTGAAATGATCAAAGTAAGGTTATCTGTTAGATCTTGCTAAATCATTTTGTCTAGGTTTTATATAATACGTAATTGACTTGGATAATAGACTTTCTGCTAGTGCATAACGTATAGGTTAATAAATTTGAGATCGGTGCCTTTGAATGATAATGGCCTTGGCAAGGTGATAATAGCCCTAGGGCTATTTTCTTCTTCCGTGGCCATTATCACTCAAAGGCACCGATCGCAAATTTATTAACCTATATGTTATGCCCGTGTATTTACCTGTTTATTACAAGTCATGTTTACATATAATATAGTTAAAACAGTTTAGTGTGCCATCTTTATGGGTAAAAGCATCTACTGGCATAATATGATTATCAGCTTCTATTTTATTTCCATTATATACTGTTTGTACAGGATCATATGCCTTTATAGTGGTATTATGTTGCAATACATTTTGGGATTGAAAATTAGTTATTTCACGAAGAATACACGACGTTACGCTCATAGAGGATATTACATGAGTGTCTTTTCATGTTGTATTTATTAAACGAGTTGAATAAAATAATAAAATGCGAGGCTCTGCCGAGCATTTTATCAATTTTATTCAACTCGTTTAATAATTTCAATGTGGAAAGTCATAAATGTTATATTCTTTTTATCATATATTAGCCTTTCCCGTCAAAACACCAAAAAATCTACTTTCTTTTACTATATAAACAAGTCAATTTGACCAACGTTTCCTAAACTATAAACGACGTCGACGTCAAAGCTTTATTACACTAGTGTATTATCATTTTTATTTAATGGCTTTATTACACTCTCGCGACGTCCAACATGTGATAAAAGAAAATAAACCTAAATCTAAAGTATTCGCTGTTTTACCTCCATTTAAACGTCATGACGTCATTTCTGTTAACAGAACACAATATACATTTTATTTTGAATTAAGCATATACAGCTGATCTCCATATACAACAATATATACATGCATGTATACGAAAAAATGGTAATACCTATAATACTAAATAAATACCAGTAAATTTGTGAGAGTGCAGTACATCACATGTAACACTTTCAATCTATATAACTATATAAATGATAGCTAGGATGGTAAGATATACTACCCGGCGTTCAATGCATTAATGGACGTTAATTTCCAGCGCTAACATCAGGACCATTATCGATAATGGGCTCAGGGCCAGTTGTGATAATGTGAAAATGCATGAGGCAATACGATAACAAGAGCATTTTCAGCACAAAATTGTTACTATTCATACGTACTCATGTAAAAACAGATTTTTCTTCATTACTAATAGGATTATGATTGGTGAACAAACTTTCGGAAACAGTTTCTCACTGTCTGTAATATGTCTGAACACTTTACCATACTAAGCGACTTTAATCTGTAAATCACTTAATGGTAATATGTTGAGTTCAATTTCTAAATTGATGTTTACAGTGCTCAGTCTATCTTTCAATTAACTGAATGCTATACGAATTAATATTTTGAATGGTGAAAGAACTTCCGAGAACAGTACATTTTTAACTTGTATTCATTTTATGCAAGTCCTTTACTAACCATTCTAAGTGGCTAAGTGCACCGCCATATGAACACATCTACCAATAGCTCTAAATTGTCTTTTTATACTTGAAACATGTGTACATGTTGAGTTCTGCTCGACCCTGCTCGCTAGAGGGCGTGGACGGTAGCATGCATTCATGAACAGGCTCAATCAAGTCGAGCATGCAACATTTTCATTTTTTCGTATTGGGCGACCTGTAGAGTGTCCACTTTTTCTATTTGACTGTGTAATCCTATACAGCTTTCAGCGTATTGACAGGTAAGATGAACATTGAAACAATCTACATTGCAGTTCGACTTGACACAAAATTTATTATATTTAGGGGCCTTTGCGACTAAGTGTTTAAGGTCGCTGACTCAAAAAAAAAAAAACTTGCCCCTTATCGATGTCGGTTTAGAAGCTCGTTTGGGATGTAGTTCTTCATGCGAGGAAGCCATCAAGCTGGTTTATGAAGGTCGGTGGTTCTACTCCGGTGCCTGCCCGTGATATAAATAATTCTCGCCGTGGTACCTGGGATCTAACGCCATCATCAGAAACTGAAAAAAATGTCATAAGACCTAAGTTGTGTCGGTGTGGTGTAAACAGAACTAAAACAAAACAATCATGCTTAAAGGTCCAATACTAAGGAAAGTGAACATTTTAATTTCTTTTAAAAAGCACAGAAACTATTTCATTTTATTGGAAAATGAAAGTTGGTATGTAGAAATTCGAAATAAATCGCAGTATATGTACAATTATTTTTCTATGAAGTATGAAGAAAGTTAAAAAGACCTGGGGGGTCATTCTGTCGATTCATTGAAATTTCAATATAATACACATACATT
The DNA here is from genome assembly GCF_021730395.1 of Mercenaria mercenaria. Classification (NCBI taxonomy): domain Eukaryota; kingdom Metazoa; phylum Mollusca; class Bivalvia; order Venerida; family Veneridae; genus Mercenaria; species Mercenaria mercenaria. The sequence goes on from NC_069378.1 coordinate 14,291,203, forward strand.
TCTTTGAGTTCCAAAGACCTTCTGTAAATTTTGACCTGCCAATCTTCATTATTAAATGCCTTGCAGAAGTTTATGCACTGGCTATGAAAAAAATTGCCAACTCACTTTCCCTTAGTAATGGACCTTTAAGAAAAATATATGTTCGATTGTCATCATATTTTGAGGATTTTAACTAGATCGGATATTTTCATCTTTGATTATTTTCAGGTATTTATGAACAATGGTGAGAATAGTTTATTCTGGAGTATGATGTTCCTTGTACTCGGTGGTGTTCAGTTTGCAACAAATGCCCTGCAGGTATGAGACATTTAATTGTTCTTTCTACTCTAAATTGACATTCCTAGTATAGTAGTAAAAATGCCCTTTGAACAAAAACGGAAATTCTAAATCAGAATGTACCCGTTTTCTGTAAAACCATTTATTCAGTTTCAGTCTATGTGCTTCGGTCAATCCGGCGCGAGATTAACATTCCGTTTGCGTTTGAGGACATTCCTATCGTTCATGCGCCAGGACATGTCATATTTCGATGACCCTAAACACACCACTGGAGCCCTCACCACTCGGCTGGCAACAGATGCCTCACTCGTGAAAAATGTAAGAACAATATCTTTGTAAACTATATATTTGTGTGTACTAGCGTAAAATTTCAATATTTCCGCTGTTTCCTCATTACATTAGCAGTTGACATTAAAACTGTGCTAAATTCGGACTGTTTTCCGTAGACTAAACATGATACTAGGCAAATTGAAAGTAGTTCGGCTTCAGTCTCACAGCTCATATATCTAATTGGTACATAAGTCATAGAAGTAATAGTATATTTTATAACTCTAAGTCCAGCATTTAATTTTTTGAAGTTCTATAAATATGTGTCATCGCTATTATTGGGTGACGAATGTTAAGAATATGTTAGATATGTATGGTCTAACAGAATATTTTACTAACTGGAATAGAATAGACTCTAAACTATTTCCAGAAATGTTTAAACGTAGAGTTATAGATAATTATATACAGGTGTGGCACGGTTCTGTAGAAAATAGTTTAGTCTTAGATTTGTATAAACATTGTAAAAAGACGATAGCATATGAATAGTATCTCGATGTAATGCCTAAAAGTCTTAGATTCAATACTACAAGAATCAGAGTATCCGCACACGCTCTTAGAATCCAAACCGGTAGATATGGCCAAAACAGAATACCACGCAACGAAAGATACTGTGTATGTTGTAGAACATTAGATATTGAAGACGAATATCATTTCATCTTAATATGCCAGTGTTATAATGATATAAGAAAGAAATATCTTAAGAAATATTACTACAATAGACCATCAATGATGAAATTTATTGAATTGATTACTACAAATAAAAGGAATGTATTAAACAATTTAGCTAAATATATTAAAGAATCCATTGAAATAAGAAATACTATTATTAATGCTAATGGTTAATTTTAGCTTTGTGCCTAATATAATATGAAGTTCCATTTATATCACAGATGTTACGGTAAAGCCTTTGCCGATTCGTCAACCAAGGGGAACCTACACCTATGGTGGACACCGCCGTGGGGTAGGGGGCACTCATGTGATGCTCACTGGGCACCACAGGGTGTGTTGCCATGAGGATGGTCTAAATGTGACCCTCTCCTGGCGGCTTGACACCTCGGCATATGGCGGTGCCTACGGTTCGTTTAACATACACTTTTCTCAATTCATTTGTCAATTTTGCATTTTGACCAGTATTGTTATTCATGATTTATATAACCTTTGGGCAATATACTTTGCTTTGTACTCTCAAATGTATACGATTAACCTGTCATATATATTTGGGTACAGGCTACAATTGATTAGAATCAGTGTTAAGATACCTTTTATGATGTCGGTTGTATTATTCATCCTCAAATCCATGTTAACTTACACTTTCACACGTGATACCATGTTTAATTGTATATTATATATATGTATATGATGTTGTACTATGTACAAGTCAAAATAAAATGTATGTTCTGTTCTGTTCTGTTCTGTTCTGCTATTTAGCGTAATTTGCATGCATGTGGCAAACACCAATGTTTTAAGTTGTTTACATTTCTAAATATACCTTGTAATTGAGTTCGGTGGGTGTGCGTAAAACGCTGCAACAATAGGGGCGATAAGAATTCAGACGAAACAATACAATGATTGCCTTAAAGAGAGGTCGATATCACTTTTTCAGGTCAATAAATCCTCATATTGACCAAACCTAAAATGCAACTTAATCCAACATGTATATAATTCATTCTAGAAAAATCCAAGCATTTGCAGGGATCATTTTCACAGTATAAATTAAGTTGTGTACGACGTCGCCTTATTATAACGTCAAAATAGCATAGCGTCAATGTTGGAGTCGACACGTTCTTTGCTCCACCTGCGAGTCAGTACGTCTCTTTATCATTGAATCCTATGACAATGGAAAGGACGATAATTTTAGATTTAATAATAAAAAAGCAACATCAATATATATTCATTCGATTTATTTGATTCAGCAAATAGATCTGCTATGTTTACATTTATTTATTCAGGCGACCGGTTTTCGTTTAGCAACACTAGTACAGTCAGCGTTTGGTCTAGCTGCAGCCTTGACCATAGCTTTTATCTACGGCTGGAAATTGGCTTTTGTTGTGTTAGCCGGAGTTCCTCTAATGGCAATAGCAGGTTTATATTTTCTACGATATATGTGATGTTATTTTCGTTGTAATAGGTCTATTGTTTAAGAGACAGTACTAAAACTGAATTCATTTCTAATTTGTTATAAAGTGAGTCTTGTTACTAATTTTTGCAACATATTTTATATTCAAAAAAGGATCATGTACTATGTTATGCAGCCAATATGTTTTACCTTCTGATATACTTAGTAATTATCAATACATCTTATAGGTGCGCTACAAATACGAATTGTTATGGGCACTCAGAAGAAGGATAATAAAGAGTTAGAGGCAGCTGGAAAGGTATGAGTTTGTGAGCTTCTGTGGTTTTACTGTTTGCCATCAATATTGTATTCGTCTTCTACCGGTCCATAAGATTGGTTTCGAAGACCATAGGATTGTGCTGTTCCGTCCGTCCGTTATTTCATCAGGCTATTCGTTCGCACTTTCGTGTTTTGTCTAAAACCGTGCCATTTATCACGTGAGTTACTTGACACAAATGTTTCCCAAAGCAAAAAGACGTGTCATTTGCAAAACCTAGGTCACTATTGTTAAGGTTAAGGTTATTTTTTTGGCTCCATGTGGTTCTGGGACGATCTGTGTATGAAAAGAATTGGAACCACTGCCTTACCCTTGCATGGTCGTAAGAGGCGACTAATAGGGTCTTAACACTTTTGCTGTAACTCTGTGATTCCAACAGGTATGCAAATTTTGATTCCATACCTCATGTTTTTATTTCGGTACGCCGTAAAACCCAAATAAATAAATAAATTAACAAATTGTGTTCGTTTGTTTTGGGTTTAACGTTTTTTTGTTTGTTTTGGGTTTAACGCCGTTTTTCAACAGTTATGTAATGGCGGGCAGTTAACCTAAGCATATTTATTTATTTGGGTTTAACGGCGCACCAACACAGTTTAGGTTATATGGCGCCATACAGGACTACAAATTTTGGTTCAACATCTCATTTACATCGAAATAAAAACATAAGGTATGGAAGTTAACCTAAACAGTGTTCCTGGATTCTGTACCAGTACAAAGCAAGTAACTGCCAACTTCCCAACATGAATCAGAGGTGGAGGACGAATGATATCAGACACAATGTCTATTATCAAATCGTCACGGATAACATACGTCCGGTCCGGGGATAAAATTCACGACCCCGCGATCTGTAGATCTGCGCTCTCCCTATCGAGCTAATCGACACATTTATGGGTCAAAGTTAACAATGTTATATCCTGTTCGCTCCATAACTTGACCATCCATTGAGGTATTTTAATATTTATAGTCATAAAAAATCAGTATCTGGTATGTTTCTGGTCAATAACTCAACCATCCATGAAGGCATTTTAATGGGAATTGGAATATTTATTTTTATAACGAAACCACAGCCAGACCCGTAGTTCAAAGGTCAATGTAACACATAGAGGTCAATTATTATAGGTAAGTTTGATAGTCCAGTCAATATCAGTTGTCATGCACTGATTGATATTCAGATAACTTGGGACAAACATTCACCGTAACAAGACAAGTCTGTTTTGTGTCCCCTCCGTTATAATGTCATTTATCAAAGAATTTTAATACTCTGGTGCAAATATACCCCAAAATTAGATGATATGTCATGTGTAACTCATCTGAATATCAAAGATCAATATCATTTTTGAAGGTTAACAGGGTCTGTTTCGTGTCTGCTCTTTAACTAGTTTAAAGATCAAAATTGTACTTAAATTAATGGTACTGTCCAAGTTGAATGATGGACAAGTTAATTGTAGAAATTTACCAAGGTAAAGGTTAAAGATCAATGTCGTATTTAGTAATGAAAGAATGTAAGTCAGTAACATTCCATGCATGCTTTAATATTCAAACAAGTTGGAACAAACTTTCAACTTAACAAGCGGATGTCGGTTGAATTTATTTGATAATTACTTTCCGTTTATATGATGATCAATTTCATTACTTTTATACAATTATCGACTTTTTCATAGGTAGATATCAGGATTTATCAACCCGAAAAAAGTTAACTTTTTGAGGGTTGATAAATCCTGATATCAACCTATGAATAGTAAATAATAGAATGTTTTATTACATGAATAAATGCATAGTCAGTTTTGTTATTATAATTGTATCTTTAATAAAGAAATAAGGAATAAAAATGAATAAGTTCAAGAAACATGAATTTTAATAAACATGTTTTTCTGATCATGTACGTAGATATAATATGAAACTGAAACAACACTTTCCCAGCAGATTTGAATGTCAACTTTTAAAATAAAGGTATTTTAAAGTTACTTTTTCACATGGAAAGTCCATTTCAACACTTTCCAGGCAGATTTATATAGTTTAAAGTTACTTTTTCTACATTTCTATACAGACTGGTGTCCACGGTCTTTAGAATTTTTTACAATTTGGTACCCTGAGTTAGGTTTTCACATTGAAATTGATGTTAATATTTGAACAACCATGGAATACAGGGCATTGGAAAGTTACATGGTCCGGCAGAATACAGAAACTGTTGACGAGTAGAATTGTATGTACTGTCTACATTTCTTTATAGACTGGTGTCCACGGCTCCAGAATTTCATCCAGATCGGTGTCATCAGTGTTGAGATCAGTTACTAAGTTATCAAACTGTGAATATGAAAGAGGAACCAGTTCAGTGTTCAAAGGAGTGATTTCATTTTCTTTGTTTTCATCCCTGGTTTCAAGCTTTTTTTTCTTAAACTTTCCGATATAGTGTTCGACATTTTCCTTTTGATGTTTGGTGTAGTGTAGCCAGTGTATGTCTTCAAAGTAGATTCAGCTTTATGACCAGTTACACTTGTAATGTGACGACCCGGCATCATGTCACCAATGGCATTGTGGCCAAGCGGCGCGTTACTGTACCAATTTACAGGGCTCTCTCCTTTATTCGGGCGCTGGAACAGTCTGTTACATTTCTGTTACATTTAGGGTTCAGGTGTTATTTGTATTTCATGAAAGATTTGACTGGGCACAGTGGATCATCTGGAAAAGATAAGAACAAAACTCAGTAAACTTCTTTCATAAGAATTGAGATTAATTATATCTCTCCAGTATTATTTGTCAATTAGATTCATGTAATCAGTTGTCGCAACAGACTCGAAAAATAAAAAATGAGATTCAATGCACACCATTTTATAAGATCTATCTAAATTAAAATTTCCACTAGGTATCATTTATAAAAAAAAGTGTTTCCGGTAACATGCCAAAAAAAAAAAGGGTATGTAGGTCGGAAATTTTTTGAGGAGGGATTTTTTTACAATGAAGAAATAACAACAGTTACTACCCTTAGAAAAGTATAAAGGGTAGTGGTTCCCCGAAGTTTACAATGCGCATGCGCAGTAAATTGGGGGTGTGGGGTAAAGTAGGGGCGTTGGGGCGATAGCCCCCAAACATATTCATCTCAAAATAAAGTTACCCCTTTTAACTTTTGATATTTAAGACATTATTAAACTACTATTATTATAGCGACCGCTAAAGTGCATGTGCTCCAGTATAAAAATAGTGAAAATGTCCAAAAAAAAAATCCAACGCCATAAAAACATTTAGGGTTGTGACAAATTTTTACGGTAGTTCGGGATACATTTTTTTAGGCCTTATATTCAGTGAGATTCTTTGTTTTTTTTTACATACCTCTTTTTGCATACATCCTGCCATCAGCACTGTTTGGATCATTCTGGTGATTTTTTCTCTGCTCATCTTTTGTTAAATAAATGAAGACGCGCCCATCTGAATCGGTTGTGGCTGCAAAGTCAGCAACTGTTAGTTAATGTATATTTTCTCTGCCTCTTCTACCAAAATACAGCATTATATCAACAAATAATTTTTGTTGAAGTTTAACATTGTCATTAGTGTCAAAATATTCAAAAAGTTTCTTCAGGTCATTCTCTTCTATTGGTGGATAATATGTAATTGCCCCTTTTCCTTCACGTTTCAAATCTATGGCCACAGCTTTAAAAAGTTTCTGAGACACTTGAAATGCAGAGTCTTTGATAATGTCCACATTTTTGGTGAGAGAAAGATGCCTGTTAAGTCCATATCATATAGAATAAAAACTAGATTTTTGGTGATTTTCACCATTTTCTTGTCGACCCTCCACGTAAAATTTTGACAGAATATCATAAAGCACTTCATTGCTGTAGTTTTCAAAGGTTTCCGGCAAATTCCTGATTTGAAGGTATTGTCTAAATATTTTAACAGCATTATTTGTTGATCTCCATGTGTTTTTTAGCATCCTTTTCCTCTAATATCCTTTTAAATTCTTGTTCCTCCACTGTCGGGAATCTTTCCAGCGTTCTTCTGTCCGACATTTTTGTTTAGATTGGTTTCGTGATTGCGTATGGAAGCCAGTTTCTGATTGGCTGAACACCAAGGAACGTCTCATTTAATTGGACGATTGAAATTGGAAATGTTGCCGTCTATTTTTAGACCAAATCAGGTTCATATTGGTTTTCCAAGCACCTACTTCGATCTATTTTTATTATCGTACTATTTATAACCCAAGATAATTTGATATGATTTGTACTCATTACTTTTCTAACCGTTTTCAGCCAATCAGAGAAACAATAGAATACAGTCATGTAATAAAATCATTTAATAGTTTTCCAATCGGTTAAAAAATTCAACGTTATTAAGATATTTTGATGTGTTGACAGATGATTAAAAACAATGGACAACTTTTATTGTAGATATTCAGACATGCACATTCAAACAATTTGCATTATAACATTTTGTATACACATATAAACCGCTTCCAGTCTTGTTAATGGGAGCACCTGACTCTATCTCAGCGAAGTCGTTATGCATAAACAACATGTCCAAGTTTCTTGTTTTTTCCTTTTACATGTTTATCCTATCATATATATTTCAGGGCTTTCTGTTTTATAGGTAACAAAGCTGTAACAAAAGTCTCCCCGTACTTGAATTTAGTGTTGTTATATTTTTTGGTTCTTCTTATATTTTTTTGTGTTCTTTGGGATCATGAGCCCCATGTGGTTCTGGGACGATCTGTGTGTATGAAAAGAATTGGAACCATTGCCTTACCCTTGCATGATCGTAAGAGGTGACTAATAGGGTCTTAACACTTGGTTTTGCAGTAACTCTTGTGATTCCAGCAGGTATGCAAATTTTGATTCCATACCTCATGTTTTTATTTCGATGTAAATGAGATGTGGAACCAAAATTTGTAGTCCTGTTTGGCGCCATATAACCTATACTGTGTTGGTGCGCCATAAAACCCAAATAAATAAATGAATAAATAAATTGGGATCATGAAGTCCATTCAATATCTTTGTAATAGAGTTACGTTAAATTTAAGTCGGAGCTCGGGAGCTTGAGAGGTGTTGCACTTTACATTACCTTTCATGAACAGGCTCGATCAAACTGTATCTGATTTTGTTTGTTTCGTTGCAATCTGTGCTTCCAAATGATCTTCCTATAGGTTTTATTAGATGAGTTCTCCACTATATAACAATATGCCCCAAATCATTCCTAATGCTAATATGCTTGTTTCTGTTACAACACGCGTACGATAAAATGACGTCACGTTAACGTGCAATGACGTCAGCGTTTTTTATGCGACCAATAAAGAGCGCTACTATACAATTTTCGACTTTTTCATAGGTTGATTTCAGGATTTATAACCCGATAAATGTTATATTCACCGAGGCGAAGTCGAGGGGAATATAACTTTTTGAGGGTTGATAAATCCCGATATCAACCTATGAAAAAGTCAATAATTGTTTTATTACATCTATTTTAGACCAAATCAGGTTGATATTGGTTTCCCAAGTACCTGCTTCGATCTATGTTTAATATCGTACTATTTATAACCCAAGATAAGTTGATATGATATGTACTCATTACTTTTCAAACCATTTTCAGCCAATCAGAGAAAGAATAGAATACAGTCATGTAATAATATATTTTATCTACTGTTTTAGATTAAGGGCATATTATAATCAAAATAATATATAGGAAAATCGTGTTTTACTTAAATTAATGCACTCAGAATCGGTTATACGTCACCAGAATAATTCTTCCGCGGACGTATAACCACTTTCTGTATATTAATAACGTTAAAACACGGTTTTTCTATACACTATTTCTTAAGTGAAGTAAGGTGAACATAAATTAAATATCATTTCAGACTGCAAGTGAAGCGATAGAAAATGTTAGGACAGTACAATCTCTGACGAGAGAGCCAGACTTCTTCATTAAATATTCCAAATCTTTGAATAAACCTAACAAGTAAGTACAGTGATGATGATAACAATATAAAGTACAAGTACACACACGTAATTTTATATGTATATATATTTTTATGCCCCCCTTCGAAGAAGGAGGGGTATATTGTTTTGCAGATGTCGGTCGGTCGGTCTGTCGGTCGGTCGGTCGGTCGGAATGTAGACCAATCCGTTTCCGGATGATAACTCAAGAAGGCTTGGGCCTAGGATCATGAAAGTTGATAGGAAGGTTGGTCATCACCAGCAGATGACCCCTATTGATTTTGAGGTCTGTATGTCAAAGGTCAAGGTCACAGTGACCCTGAATAGTAAAACGGTTTCCGGATGATAACTCAAGAACGCTTGGGCCTAGGATCATGAAAGTTGATAGGAAGGTTGGTCATCACCAGCAGATGACCCCTATTGATTTTGAGGTCAGTATGTTAAAGGTCAAGGTCACAGTGACCCTACCCAATTAAACGGTTTCCGGATGATAACTCAAGTACGCTTCAGTCTAGGGTCACGAAAGTTGATAGGCAGGTTGGTCATGACCAGCAGATGACCCCTATTGATTTTGAGGTCAGTATGTCAAAGGTCAAGGTCACAGTGAACAGGAACAGTTAAATGGTTTCCGAGCAATAACTAAAGAACGCTTGGGCCTAGTTTCAGGAAAATTGATAGTTAGGTTGGCCATGACCAGCAGATGACCCCTATTGATTTTGAGGTCATTAGGTCAAAGGTCAAGGTCGCATTGGCCAGGAACAGTTAAACAGTTTCTGATCTTCTTGTCCAAAACCATAGGGCCAAGGGCTTTGATATTGGGTATGTAGCAAAATCTAGTGGTCCTCTACCAAGATTGTTCAAATTATTTCCCTGGGGTCAAATATGGCCCCATCCCGGGGGTCACATGGTTTATATAGACTTATATAGGAAAAAAATTTGAAAAACCTCTTGTCCAAAACCACAGGGCCTAGGGCTTTGATATTTTGTATATGACATCATCTAGTGGTCCTCTACTAAGATTGTTCAAATTTTTCCCCAAGGGTCAAATATGGCCCCGCCCTGGGGGTCACATGGTTTACATAGACTTATATAGGGTAAAACTTTGAAAATCTTCTTGTCCAAACCACAAAGACTATGGCTTTGATATTTTGTAATGTAGCATCATCTAGTGGTTCTCTACCAAGGTTGTTCAAATTATCCCTCTAGGGTCAGATAGGCCCCGCCTCGGGGGTCACATGGTTCATATAGACTTATATAGGGAAAAACTTAGAATATTCATGTCCATAACTTACATTATTCAAATTTGGACCAGATGTATAGTTTTGAGTGGCAAGATGAACCTTGACATGAGTTGACCTTGATCTTGACCTAGTGACCTACTTTCACATTTCTTTAGCTACAGCCTTCAAATTTGGACCACATGCATAGGTTTGTGTACTGAAACAAACTTTGACCTTGTTATTGACCTACTTTCACATTTTTGAAGGTACAGACTTCAAATTTGGACCACGTGCATAGTTTTTTGTTCCAAAATAAAATTTGACCTTGATTTTGACCTAGTGACCTACTTTCACATTTCTCAAGCTACAGCCTTCAAATTTGAACATCAAGCATAGTTTTGTGTACTGAAATTAACTTTGATCTTGAGATTGACCTAGTGACCTACTTTCACATTTCTGAAGGTACAGGCTTCAAATTTGGATCACTTGCATAGTTTTGTGTTCCGAAATAAAATTTGTCCTTGATTTTCACTTAGTGACCTACTTTCACATTTTTCAAGCTGCAGCCTTCAAATTTGAACCATATGCATAAGTGAGCATATAATTTGTTCCTTGTGCAATTACTAAATGCATCAAGGGTGGCATTTCGTGTTCGACGAGCTCTTGTTCTTTCTGTGATAGGAGAAATTAGCGTGGTTCAACCAGCTCGCCTTATTATACTATTTATTAGTTACATTGTATTATGAATTTTGTATTGTTTGGCCAGTACAAACGTTTGTTTTGTTTTGTTGGGTGTAACGTCGCATCAACAGAATTTAGGTCAAATAGTGACTTTTCAGCTTTGCTGGTGGAGGAAGACCCAAGGTGCCGCGCTCCGTGCATCATTTCATCACGAGCGGGCACCTGGTTAGAACCATCGACCTACCGTTAGCCAGCTGGATGGCATTCTCAGGTCAGTCTTAACTTATTTAATTTTTATATATGTATTTATGTGCCGACATTTTTTGAAGCTGTAAGCTGTAACAAAAATGTCCCTTTCTGTTAATCGCGGGATGCATTTAGTAAAATTACAGCAGATTTTATGCACTCTCGAAATGCGCCATATCGTTCTGAGTGTATGAAACTTAAATGCTCTACTGCTGTGTTCAAGTAGTTTTTGAAAAAGGATGGGACTTTCATGTTAACCTTTGCATCCTGTATTCATAATACTCCTATTTCCAGGACAAACCTGAAGATGGCACAGTTAACTGGTCTCACTGTTGGATTTTCTCAAGGCATAGTATTTATGATATACGCAGGAGCATTTCGATTTGGTGCATACATGGTAACAACAGGACATATGACCCCTGACAATGTATTCAAGTAAGTGTGTTATTGAAAAGTTATTGTATGATGTTGGATATCACCTTTGTTATGTCCATAAACTGGGATATTCACCCATGATAATGATCTTATTATCTTGTTAATGTCTGCAATTAGTAAGATAAATAAAATTATTTATTATGTAAATTGTCAGTCATTAATTTTGCTATTTGCCAGTCTACAATTAAACAAGTTTCGCTGGGCTAAAGCCAAAACTTGAAGAAAAAGTTGCGAAAATTCAATTCTGATATCATGTAATAAGACACTTACTGAACAGCTTGCCGTCGGACCCCGGGCAATACTTCTGAACATGACTGAAAAGCCATTTAAGGAGGTAGGTTACCTTGTTATCAGGGTAAATTCAGATTGAATGAACCGTAGCAACTTTTTGTATTTCGTGTAATACGATGTTTCAACTGCTACAATCTCAATTTCGTTTACCTCTGTTACTTAAAGTTCAGTTTTTATCCAGGTTTGAAGAACATGACCCTCCAACGGTATTTTATATTGAAAGAAGAAGGAAAATACGGATTTTTAACACTTTTCAGTGTATTTTAGTTTCATTGATATCCGTAGAAGTCTGCATAATTGATAATTTTACTGGTATGTGCGTTAGCTTTCTAATATAAGCTAAAAATATATATGTCGCGGGGCTCGTGTTTCCATGGTACCGCATTTTCTTTCATTTTTAAACAACTATGCATAAAAATGTTTTTTTTTGTTTTTTTTTTTCGATGGCTTCAGTGCCATTCAGTGACCAACATGGAATATTCGGGTAAAATTGTAAGCAAATACCAAGCACTTTACATGGTACCCTATTTTTCTTAAAGTTTAAAGTAACCATGGCAACAGAGATGTTTAAAATAGCTTATGTCTTGCTTTTTGTCGTAATTTCTTATGAAAAATATTGAATAAAATTGTCTTTCTTGTTAATGCAGCTTTAAAACATATTATGTCTAACGTAAATTATATTTTCGTGTTATTTTCATTTATTCAAACAAATTTCACAGCTTAAAATACTCACAGCAGTACCCTTCGTCTGGCATTTTTCATGGAAAAATCGTTCAGCATGCTGCTATTATTCTCAAGAATATTGTTGAAATGTAAATAAAAAGCCGAAGCTGTGTTCCTTAAATGGACCATTGTCAACGCTTTTGAATTTTACATTTAGAAATATTGGCCACGGGCTTCGTTTCCATGGTAACACCAATTCAATTCAAGAAACCACAATTTTCTACTGAAATTTGAACACTTTAGAGCTTACTAGTTTTAGTATATTAGTAGCAAATCATCAAAGGAAACTGAAAAAAGGTATTACAAATCAAACTGAAAATTCTTTTATTGAAAATGGCCGTAACAAGTAACTTTTCACCCATATTCCAAATAACATTGGTTACCATCATCCATTTTCTGACATCCCGCATAACATTTTGATATAACTACATAAAAGTAAAATATTGATTATTATTGAGAGCAAAAGACTCATAAAAATATTTGAGCAAATGATGGTTATTTGAAAATAGTTCAAATAAAGAAAATGCTCAGAATTACGTACTTTCAAAAAAAAGGTATTGATTTTGCGCGGTAACTGACACGTAATGTCATGACATCAGTGACGTCATTTTAAGGCAACATTATTTTGAAGCGTTTCTGTGACAATTTATTCATTATTTCTGTATAATTAAACCATAAAGCATCAGATCGGAGACAGGTTCATGATTTTTTTTTAACAAAAATGAATATACAAACACATTTAGTTTGTCGTAAACGTCGTCGTAAATCGTCACGTTTGCTTCCGGATGGACATGCGCACATACAAATATTTAGGAAACCTACCTCCTTAATAAAGTGTAAATTACGGCAAGAGTCCTTAAAAAAGAAGGCCGGTCCATATTTCGTACCATTGATCAGTTTTGAGATTTTCTTGAAATTCATTTTTCATGTCATGTAATAGAACACTTATTAAATGGCGTGCCTGTCAATAGTCAAAACTATTAGCGCGTCGGGCAATGATTTTTATAACTGAATGACAATAAATAAATAAAAATGAAGCCACTCTTAATTTGATTATTGTCCGTTAAACATAATGCCAAAAAGAGTTATCTATTCTATGCAGGTAAGAGTACACTTGTCAGTATTATAATACCTGAATAAAAAAATTTTCAGAGTTTTCTTCGCGATCTCAATGACGGGAATGGTGATTGGGCAGAGCAGTTCATTTCTACCAGATTATTCAAAAGCCGCCACTGCCGCTGGTCTCATATTTAAAGTTTTGGATACAATTCCACTTATAGATGTTTTCTCAAAACAAGGACAATATTTGGTATATATGAAGTTTGAATTCAAAAATTTGTGCACACATATCAAATACATGTAGTTGATAAAAGTTCTTCATTGAAAAGCTGTTGTTTTATTAAATTTATTATTAAATTTATATAAACCACACCTTTTCCTTTACTGTAAAAAAGCCACGACCTGTCTTAGTTGCGAATTTTCTTTAAACTAGTAATGTTCCAAACTCATCTAATACGTAATACGTTTTTTGATTTTTCAACAAATGTAAAAGTGATTATGAATTATAGATCACGTTCTATAGATAAACATAAGACAGAAATAGATAGCGGTAATAATACCACTTGACAGCAGATAGAAATAATCATTGATTGATACTTTTGATGTTTGTTTACACTTCAGTCCAAAATATCCGGACATGTCCAGTTCAAGAATATTCAATTTAATTACCCTATGCGACCAGATGTGCCAGTTCTGAAAGGTATTGACCTCGAGATTAAGCCAGGACAAACAGTCGCGCTAGTAGGTCCAAGTGGATGTGGAAAGTCAACCTTGTTTCACTGCTTCAACGCTTCTATGATCCACAAGAAGGGACCATAGTAAGTCAAACTAAGGATTATAAATTGCCTGTTTTAACATGACTCATTAGCGCCAGTTCATTGTTTGGTTTATATGACCGGTCTATATTCAGCCTTAATTTTGCTAGGCTAAAATATAATTTTGCAGGAGGAATAAGTTAGGACAATTAATTTCTGATGTCATGTGATAGCATAAATTGACTGCCAGAGAAGGACTGCAATGTGGTGGAACATAGTTTTCAGCAACTGTTTATTTTATGACTTTACAAATGACATTCGCTTTTAAAGGGGGACAACGTTTTGATCATACAGTAATGTAGAACATGTAATAAAAAGGTAGATTGTTGGTTCGGATGTTGTTTGTTTACTAAATTTTTATGTGTTTTGGTGATATACTCCTAAACCTTAAGGTGGTATAACGTTTTGAATTTCCGGTGAATAACAAAAAACCAAAGAGTATTCATTTCTTTCCAAAAACCGTTATGTTATGATTTAACCAAGTAGTTTCCTTTGTCTACCAGAAAGGAACAACTCTTATATTTTAATATTGAGGTTTGGTACCTTTATACCAGACGATAAACTAAAACAATAGAAATTCATACGTGACTTCGGTGAGCTGAACAAAGCAATTCCAAGCACAAATATTAATGTGGAATGTAAAGTAAGTTACACACTACAATATCCGACCAAGATACTTACAAACACAATGCATTTGAAGAATAGAGAGATAAAAATAATTTTGACAGCTCGTGAAAACTAATGACAATTTTTTACAGGTTTATGTTGACTCATGACCTAATTAAACTTTTGATGTTATTTCTAACTTCCAGTTTGATTTTCTTAAAAATGGGTATTCTATATTGTAGCTTACAACTCATGGTTTGTCTATCCAAGTCACTTACGAATCCTATTGTTTCAGTCAATTGTCACTAATTAGAGCAACTCAGTGTTGCAGTCATACAAAACACATCTCTTATTTTCACATAGATATTGAGGATTTATCTAATGAGCACATGTATTGGAAACACAATTTTAATACCAATTGTGTATTGCAATAATGCTAAACTATCTCAGCCGTGACGTGTCCTTAAGTATTTGGCGGTATTTGTCTGAACGATTACAGTGTAATAAATAAATGAATCGTTTGTTATAACATTTCATCTGCCTCTCCTTTCAGACGGTGGATGGACTAAACATCAAAGATATAAATCTAGTGAGATTGAGATATCTGATAAGCGTAGTCCATCAAGAACCTATTCTGTTTAGTTGTAGTATAAAAGACAATATAACATACGGTCTAGATTCACCAGTGTCAATGGACGACGTTATTTCATCCGCCAGAGCAGCAAATATACATGAATTTATTTCTAATTTACCATCCGTAAGTATTTTGGGAACTTCTAAGTAATATGCACTTTTGTTTTTAGGACCTTTCAGGTGTCTCCGTTAGTACTGAATTCCATAAGGCATTATACTGCACAAACAGTGTACACTTGTTACGTTTTGTTATCTGTAAACATATGTGGCTTTAATATTGTTTTCTTACACATAACTGAAGTAAGTAATTACTTCCTCTGCTATTCGTTCTTATTGTCTTTAATAAAACAGTTTCAACAAGCAAATTCGATGAATTGATATCCCCCGCCGAAAGGGTCTGTGGTGAGGAACGCCAAAAAATTTATCAAGCAAAAAGTTAAGAATGTTACAAAGATTAGCAAATAATTTCATTAGTTAAAATCAAATGAACAGAAAACGAATGTTTTTTTTGGGGTGGGGGGGGGGGGGTTGTGGGGGTGGGATGGAGGGGTGAGGGTACAAAAGTTTACATGTTGATTATAAATATTGATGGAAAATTAAAAATGAAAAAAATGGGTTGCGGGTTGGGGTGGGGGGTTGGGAGGGGATGTGACCAAGGCAAGGTGGCGAGCAGGAGTGGGTACACAACTTCACATGTTTATAATAAATGTTCATGGAAAAGAATAAAAGCAGTTTAATGAAATTCTTCAAATTGGTTGGTTTGTTATGTACAAATCTGTGGATTTTTAAACAAATAAAGGGCAATAACTGCATGGAGAATTGACCAATAAAAAAGAAAATGACGGGCATCATCAAAGTATGTTGGTTCATATTTATTTCAAGTTTGATGAAATTCTACCTGCTAGTAACTGAGAAATGGCTGCGGACGGACATTTTTGTGCATTTTTCATTAAATCAAGGGCAATAATTCTAAGGGAAATTGACCAATCGAAAAAAAAACCTTGAAGGGCATCATCACCGTATCTTGGTTCATGTCTATTTCAAGTTTGATGAAATTCTACCTGCTAGTAACTGAGAAATGGCTGCGGACGGACATTTTTGTGCATTTTTCATTAAATCAAGGGGCAATAATTCTAAGGGAAATTGACCAATCGAAAAAAAAACCTTGAAGGGCATCATCACCGTATCTTGGTTCATGTCTATTTCAAGTTTGATGAAATTCTACCTGCTAGGTACTGAGAAATGGCTGCGGACGGACATTTTTCATTAAATCAAGGGCAATAACTCTAAGGGAAATTGACCAATCAAAAACAAAACTTGACGGGCATCATCACAGTATGTTGGTTCATGTTTATTTCAAGTTTCATGAAATTCTACCTGGTAGTTACTGAGAAATTGCTGCGGACGGACGGACAACGCCATTTCAATAACCCCCTCCCGATTTTATCGGCAAGGGATAACAATGTTTCATTTCTAACGGCGGGCAATGACCCGCTATTCGTGGATTCTGTGATATCGTTGGTTGATTCTTGTATGCCGGACATGATTTTCTCTATTGGAAAACTCCATCCAGAGTGCAAGATGACTATCGTGCTGTAATTTATAAGTGATTACGTAAATTCATATCCTACTATAACAAAATACTGCTTGAAAGAAAAGAAACATTTATTTTTTTCTATTGTTTGAAGAACACGGTATGCAAGTAAAAACAATATTTTACTGGTTTGAGGCAAGGATAGGAAAATACGGATCTTGCGATAACTCGACAGAGCCTCGTCACCGCCAAAAACAGTAAAACTTGATCTAGAACTTCACCAACTGTTCTGTATACTTTACAAGTACAATTACCCTAATATACAAAGTACGAATGACTTCTGTTATTGTCTCCAATCTGTCAAGTCATCACGGAAAACATTTTTTCACTCAGAGATTGAACTTGATTCTTGTCGACCCATAGTCCTGAGCTGTTACCACTGAGCTCAAACATCAAGCATCATCAAAATTTAATCAGTACTTACCATTCTCTCAAAATGACAATGACAGCCATTTGATATTAGTTTATTATTTTCCCTCATAGCCATACATTTACATTTTGGTTAAAACAATTATAGATTGATTTGGAATGTAATAACCGAAGCGCAAGATCATTATTACATTACAATGCCAAATACTTTCTCAATCTGCGGGGTTATGATACAGAAGTTGGAGAGAAGGGCACGCAGTTGTCTGGAGGACAGAAACAGCGTGTAGCTATAGCAAGAGCATTGGTTAGAAACCCAACAATTCTTCTCCTCGATGAGGCAACAAGTGCTTTAGACACAGAAAGTGAACAGGTTCGTATTGTATAATATTATACCAATATGCTAGACAGCAAACATTTGAGAAAAGGAGAGTATGATCTTTTTATGTTAAATTTCATGACAGTAATGAAAATTTCCACAGACACTTGGGGTTTTCCGCAAAGCCTCCCCCTCCCTCAGCCGGTATCTTTTAGCATGTTGAAATGAACTGAAAATAGGTGGAGAGCATAGTCAATGTTTTGCTATAATTTCAACATGTTTTTAAAATGCGCTTTGCTATTCAATTTGGCTGATAGGTGCTGGCAGAGGCGGGAGGAAAGGGACGGTGGGTCCAGACTTCAGGTGTCTGTGTAATTTGTCAGCTAACTTCCATTCAATGACAGAAGTTACATGTTATTAGAAAGCGGCTTACATGTATGCAGTTGCAGTCATGTGTAAATGACAACCAGTATAAAATAGCAACGTAAGAAAATACATAGCGTCACCCTTACATATTCCTAGAACATACGAGTATTATGACACGTATATTATCCACATCGGATCACAAGCGACTAACGCAATGTTGTATCTATCTACAGAGGTTCATTTTTTTTATTGTTTTGCGTTAAGTGGCAAATAAACCGCTAGACTTCAATATTTATTTATTTATTTGGGTTTTACGGCGCACCAACACAGTATAGGTTATAGACTTCAATAAGTTGTGAATGTACGAGAATATTAAGATATAGAAAAATACTTTTTAAATCATAATAATGACATATTGAAATTACAATGTATATTGTAACACTATTTGATATTAAATAGTTCATTTCTTCAGGTTGTGCAAGCAGCGTTGGATAATGCACAAGAAGGAAGAACATGCATAGTTATTGCACATAGACTGTCTACAATACAGAATGCTGATGTGATCTACGTCATCGATTCCGGGAAAGTTGTGGAATCTGGAAGTCATCAGCAACTTTTGAACAAAAAAGGAGTTTACGCCACGCTTGTGTCAGGACAGCAGCTTTCTAAATAATGTTTACAATATTTATAGCTTTAAGCTATATTAATATAAGGTGTTTTCAGTGTAGTATGTCACAATTGTTCTTTTAAAATAACGGTTAGGCCACATCAAACTGATTACCTGTTCGTCGGATTTCCCGCACCACTTTGACGGAAAATGAAACAAAAAATTTTTTGTTTTTGTTGATTGTTCTACAATTCTTTATTTGGTTTGAGTGATATTAAAGATGGTATATGACAATACATCCGGATTTCTAGACATTTTGCTTACATGTCACTCAAAAGTGTCAACGTTTGTTTTTGTTTACTTTGTATAGTCAAACTTTCAAAGTGCTGGATTTTCATTTGATTTCTGACAATAAAACCCAGCCTGCAGACTTGGCACTGAATAGTACCACCTCAGATTAACAGGTTCAATAGAGTGCTGTGTGATGTACATTTGTAATAGATGCATGTTGTCCAGCACTTCAAGGGTTAAAAGGTCTAATGTCACGAGCAGAGAAAACTGTTAAGTGACATGGGATAAATATGACATTTCAGAATAATAAAAGCGCTGATATATTTCTTACTTTTTATTGTATGCATCACACATTAAACATTCAATACTCTAAAGACAATGCTGTCTGAATGTTACTTCACACACATTTGTTTTTCCGGCTTATGAATAGAAATACACTTGATTTGGTGATAAACATGACACAAGCGATTATTTAAAAAAAATTATTTCATCGCTCTTCGCTCGCTTCAATAAAGGATGATTTGAAAAAAAAAAATAATATTTTTTTTTTCGCTCGCTCGCCCCAAATATTTTTGAAAAAAATCCGAAGAACAAGACATCAATTTGGTGTGGCCTTACAATTGTTGGACATCCATGTGAACATTAACTGTTGTTTCAAAATATTATGTTAAATGGAAACGGACACAAATATTTTCATAACATACATTAACGAGCATTGACCTTTAGCCTGCTGGCGGCAAGTGATTTTGTCTTTGTGATAATTGCAGACCAAGATCAGCATGCACGTCATAGTCTGCGCTGTTCCGTATCCGGTCAGAAAATGTTCGGTGAACACCCCTTCGAATGATTAATGGCACTCCCCAAACTGAGTGATAGACCAGTCCATTTTAGAAGTTTAGCAGGGTATAGGTTAAGAACTGAACATGTTGGACATGCGGCATGTAAAAATAAATGAATGCTGCATAGACTGCCTTTATGTGTGTTATGTATTCTTAAGTATTTCACTTAATTATACTTCTCTCCCATACAGAAGACAAATACAGAACAAAATGAAGACATTAGGAATATGGAAATGTCAGCCCTTGTCCCATAGCTCGGCCTCAATAATTTTTTCTCGTATCACAATCATTTACCTATTATTTGCAGACCATTTTCATACTAGTTACAGCCTATATATCTATCAATTTGTCGGATTCTGTTGTTAAGAAGTTTAGACTTCAAATAATGAAACACATTGTTATTTTAAATGTCATGTCTTTGTCTATGAAAACCTGTTATTTTAAATCACGTGCCATACCTTCTGTTGCCATTGCATGTGTTAACACAGTTGGGGTAAAAGTGAGGTTAACCGGTTTAAGCTCCTCAGTGGTGTTTTTGTCACTGACCGTTCCAAGGCGGTGCCCCGCTGTGTTTTTATTTCACGGTTCGTCTTGTCCTCGTGTGTTTGCTTTGTATAAGCACACGCATCAGCATGCGTATGTGCGTGTGCGTGTGATGTGCACGTCCGCGTGGTGTGAGTTGCGATCCGAGGAGGCTGCGCTTTTGGAACATAGCATTCCCTGTTGGACTTTTCATTGGAACGCAGCGGAGGCACTATTAATGTTAACTTCTAAAGGTGTATGCTGATTGTCTTGTCTCATGCATTGAAATGCAAGTTATCTGTGTAGTATTTTACCTTTTTTGAAATGTTTTAAAGATATGTTGGACAGGACAAAAACAAACTATTTTTTTAGGAAAAAGAGACACCTTCTGCTGTCACAGATTTAACGCCTATGTTATGCAACTGCGGATAGTTTCTCTCTTCTTGTCTCTTTTAAGATTTAAGACATTCCAGTTTGCAAGTGTTTGTACTGCCCGTATAAACTTCTGCGTAATACGTGAATGTGTGCGTAGGTGGTACATGACAGTTGTCTGAAGCATCACTAAGGAAACTGCAAACTTTCGCATTAGCAAGAAATAACTATAACTTTTACTTATATTTGCTTTATTACAGTCAAGTACGATCAACAATAAATGGTAAAACTGCCTTAATATCCCTAAAATACTTACGTTTTGTTTCAAAATTGATTGACATAAACACGTAAGTTTTGTCCTACAAGAGTAACATTCAACATATAACTCTAATAATCATAACATCAGCATGTGACAACACATAATTTGACAAATCTATTACCATAATGGCTTTTACTAGCTCGTATGAAGGTGACTCCCAATTCCTCTTTTCCCTTGAACGTCATTTTTTTTTTTGATTTAACGTCGCATCGACACATGATAGGTCATATGGCGACTTTTGAACGTCATTTAGAACAGTGATAGTACCGCTACTGTTTGGTAGCAATAGGGTCACAACTTGCACAAAAGCGACAAGTAAAATTTTGATGCAGAGCATCACGTCGCCGGAAAGCTGTCGGCTAATATTTTGAAGATTGGATTGGAAAATTTGGAAAATTAGGATTTATTTTTATGGACTTCTTTCGACTACACCACGAAAGCACAATTTCGACCGAATTACTGACCTTATTTCTACAAATTATGCCCACTGTGTTACTTCCCATGTCTTACATGCGCTCATGTAGATTTGTTTTTCGTCTGCAGTAGTATATTCTAAATATACGCAGCGTGACCTAGACACAGGTAAAGACTCAGCCAATCATTGTTCACTGGAAACCTCTAGCAGTCGTTAATTTATTCATAGGAATAAGTTCTTAATACATTTTTCCTATTTTCCTAAAAATGCTTTCTTTTGAAATAATAAAAATCTTATGCAGTTCTCAGCTCCTAATTCCTTTATGTAAGCATTTCAATAACTGCCTTATATATCTTTTATTTACAATATCATTTTTTCATTGTCACATTTTAATAACTTCTCTATACCAGTGGCAAAATCCTAAAGCGTATCAAATATAGTCGCCGGTTCTTCCCGGCGACTAATGAGAGTTTAAAATCATTAGAAACTAAAATAATATCTATTATTTACCATTGTAATTATGGCAGACTACGTAATTTCTTTCTTTTGATAGGAAGACACATAAAACAAAGTCAATTTCAAACGGTTCTACCTTTTAAAACGCAAGTTTCTTATATATTTATGATTTGCTATTTGCATATGCCTGCATTTCTGGCAGCAAATTGTTCCAGAACACTACCTGCTCTGCTCGCAGACGTTGTTTGACCTCGGTCAGCTTGGAAGAAATCTCCAGATACTTCTCTCCAGGCACATCATACGCAGGCCAAGATCTGCTACCAAGTGTGTTCAGTGACATAGGAGTGTTAGGGTTTCTGAAAGGTAATTAAAAATAGGTTAAACTAAGCGAAACGAACACAGGCAATATATTTCAATTGTCAAAAATTATCTCCGGATTTTGTAGTACTAAAAAATAAGGTTAATGCATATACAACTTCCATTAATGATTAAGAGTCCGCCCTAGGGAAGAACAAAGAGTAGTCTCTTAACACAACTGGTCTCTTAATACAACATATTTTGTTCTTTATTAACACAAATAGGAATTGAAAAGGTGGTCTCTTAATGCAAATGGTCTCTTAAAAGACGTGGTCTTTGAGCAAGTTTGACTGTACTTACAATACTGAAATACAAATGAATACAGGAAATAGTGTTATAAACACCCTCAAATTCAGCATATGTTAAAAAAGGAAAGTTTTTTTTTTTTAATTTGATTAAAAATGCTAATTCATACAACACATAAAAACTGTTAACGAACTTTTTTTATCCTTTCTTGAATATATATATATATACCTTCGTAATATGAGCCGCACCATGATAAAACCAACTTAGTGCATTTGCGACCAGCATGGATCCAGACCAGCCTACGCATCCGCGCAGTCAGGTCAGGATCCATGCTGTTCGCTTTCAAAGTCTATTGCAGTTAGAGAAATCGTTAGCGAACACCAGACTGCGCGGATGCGCAGGTTGGTCTGGATCCATGCTGGTCGCAAATGCACCATGTTGATTTTCTCATGGTGCGGCTCATTTACTTTCATGTATACCCGAAAATAGGGATCAAAATGTCCCGCGATTTCAGCTGAAATACTGTGTACTTGCTAGAGAGAATGCAAGAAATCATTTTGTCACAATAACCCGGACTTGGGAATAAAATAAGCATCGTTTGCAAACTACAGGTTTAGTTACATTACTTTCCAACCACCGCTTGTACCAGCAAGCTTTTGTGGAATTTTATTTTCACAATTTGTAGTTAACTTTACTCGGTGTGAAATTTAGCCTGATGTACAAGAAAGTTTCTCACCCCGTCTTTGCAAAGTTCGTCCACATCGTTATAACATCTTTAGACAGCTTGTAGTGGCTTTTAACTTCTTCTTCTGATAAATTCAAATATTTCCGTATGGTCTCTGTAAATCCAAATACGAACAGTATTTCGTCAGAATGACAGGCAACATTTTCGCCGTCTAGTTCCGGTGCAATCCGTAAAAGATGTTTCGGAGGTGAAGCCGTGAACTGGTAAACGTACGTTGATGTGATGTTATTCAAATGCGCATTTGTGGTTTGAATTATTGGTGCGTTTAGAGCATAGTCTGTCCAAATATCGATGGCATTCTGCAAGCGCTTTGTGCTATTTGCTGGATCGTCCCAAGACATGTACTCATTTATAGTTAGGTCTACAGCTAGAGTTGTAGGCATTTCGTCAAGCCATGCTTCAAGTGCTCTTGGAACAATAACCTTATCAAATTGCTGAGCAGATACTTTATAATTGATCGATGTAGGTGTTGTATTATTTAGTAATATCATCGTCAAGTCTTGATACACTACACCATCATAATTGTTAGCACCAATCATAAGGTCTACCTCCCAAAAGTTTGAATACTTTGATCCCATGTTTGAGTCAAGAAGTTCAGATAATATATCGGGCGTCTTTGCGAGCACAAAGTCATCATCAAATACAGGAACCCATGTTCTGTTTGCTTCTTCGACTTTGCCAATTTCTGTCTTAATGGTAGCCGAGATAACGTCGGCTTCTGATTTACCTTTCAAACATGCAGACATATTAGCTAAATTATTGCATCCGACAGATTTGGCAAATTCTATCGACGATTCATAATTTGAATGTCCGTGAGAAACTGCCCAAGCAGCTATCGTTCCGCTTTCAGCTATTGCCCTTTTAAATAATCCTTTATTACCGGGATACAACATTTGATATATAACGCTGCTAGAACCGGCTGACTCTCCGAATATCGCGATGTTAGTTACGTCACCCCCAAACGCAGCAATATATTCGTACACCCAGCGGATAGCTATATGTTGGTCCCATAAACCATAGTTACCTTTAGCCTTTGGGTCATGGGTACTGAAAAAACCAAGCACGCCAAGACGGTAATTTAATGTTACAACGATGACGTCACCAAGAGCACTTATTACGTCGCCTTCATAAAGATCTGCGTATCCGAGAAAAAACGCTCATCCATGAATCCATATCATTACCGGTTTCGGTGCTACATTTATATTAGAAACTCCAGGTGTAAAAATATTTAGGCAAAGGCAGTCTTCCGACATGGTGCCATGTTCCAAATACGGCTGTGGACATTTCCGAGAATAGTTATGTGCATTGAATGGCGTCTGCAACTTTGCCTTCATAACTGGCTTTTCAAATCGCAGAGGACCAGTCGGCGGCTCGGCATAAGGTATTCCAAGGAATTTTCTCACCTGAAAAGTCTGGTCTGCAAATCTAACTTGATCAGTGAAGCCAATTATGTCACCGACATTTGTAGTTACTTTTTGAATTCCGTCCGGAATAAGAAATCCTTTGTTTGTACATAACTTGTTGTATTTTAAAAGAGGATTTTATATCGAGATTCCTCTTTTTCAGCCAAAACCTAAAAAAAAAGCGCGATTTTTTTCCAAATTCTGTTTGTCTTTCTTCGTAAATTTTTTAGCGAAGAAAAAATCAACACGCTTTTCTTCACACATTTAACCTCATCACCTAAAACTTTTTGTGCTTTTTTCCCAATTTACAACATACTTTCTTCGTAAATTTTTCAACGGAAGTAAAAATCAACACATAAAATGACATGTCATGATACATTTATTTCATATATATATATATAATACATATAATACATAATAAAAATGTTATTTGGAAATTTTCAAATATAATAAAGTTCGTAAATTTACGAACAACCGTTTAATGGCATTTCATAAGAAAAAAAAAACATACTTGATTTTAGCGCTAAGATATTATTAATTAAGACAAGTTCGTAAATTTACGAATGGAATAAGTCGTAAAAATTTCATAATACATAAATTGGATTTTAAAAGTCTTCAAAAGAAGTAGCTCGTAAATTTACGAAGTTTGCCAAAAGCGATGTTATTTGGAAATTTTCAAATATAATAAAGTTCGTAAATTTACAAACAACCGTTAAATGGCATTTCATAAGAAATAAAAACATACTTAAGTTTTAGCACTAAGATATTATTAATTAAGACATGTTCGTAAATTTACGAATGGAATAAGTCGTAAAAATTTCATATAAACTAATACATTAATTGGATTTTAAAAGTCTTCAAAAGAAGTAGTTCGTAAATTTACGAAGTTTGCCAAGGCTTGGCATGAAATAAGTAACAAATAAAAATGGAACAATCAGCTATGCACATGCATAAAAAAGAAATGTGCATTGAAAAAAAAAATACAAATGCGAAGAAATGTAAATCTGACATAATTTGTTAATTTATGTACAAGTATCAGCTTCGTAAATTTAGGAAGTAGCTTAAAGTAACACTAATTTCATTTTTTGCAAAAACCTGAGACACTTCCACTTCGTAAATTTACGAACAAGATGAAAACTGTGAAAAATTTACAAATGCGAAGAAATGTAAATCTGACATAATTCATTATTTTATGTACAAGTAACAGCTTCGTAAATTTACGAAGTAGCTGGAAGTTACTAAAATTTCTATTTCGCCAATATCTGAGAAACTTCAAAAGTTCCACTTCGTAAATTTACGAACAAGATGAAAATTGTGAATAAATTATAAAAGTGAAAAAATGTAAATCTGACATAATTTCTTAATTTATGTACATGTAACAGCTTCGTAAATTTACGTAGTTGCTTGAAGTGATTAAAATTTCTATTTTGCAAATACTGAGAAACTTAAAAGTTCCACTTTGAAAATTTACGAGAGAGATGAAAATTGTGAAAAATTTACAAATGCGAAGAATTGTAAATCTGACATAATTCGTAAATTTACGAAGTAGCTGAAAGTGATTTACTTGTTTATCATTCTTAAAAATTTGAGAAACTTAATAAATTTACAAACAAGATGAAAAGGTGAAAAATTAACAAATTGTAAGAAATGTAAATCTAACAAAGCAAAAAAGTTGTCACTTGTCCGTAAATTCATATACAAGAGTAAAACTGTGAAAAATTGACAAATGGGAAGAAATGTATTTGGCACAGTTCGTAAATTTACGAACAAGTAATAACTTGGTTATTAAATTTATGACGTAGCTTAAACTGATCATTAAAATTGTCCATTATTGCATAACTCTGAAGGACTTAAATGTCAACTTCTGACTTTCAAATTTTAGGAAATGTAAATTTACAAACAATTTAAGTAACAACATAAATTTACAAAGTAGCTTAAACTGATTACAATTAAAATGAAAAAATAGGCTTTGTGTATTTGTTTATGATTTTTCTAAATTTACGAACTGTTACAATGTACAGCACTTAATATTTCAATTATAAAAATATACCCTGATATCAGAAATTAAGTTTTAAACTAATCACATTGGTAGACAAAATACAAGTATATCTACTTATACATGTTCTTCCACTGACAAAGAGATTCATTATTGACAACCTTATTAATGTACAAAAAAGTAATGGTATGAAACAAGATATTTAATGAAGGTATACTACAACCATTTGTATGTTAGTGAAAACTGAATCAAACATAAGAACAAAAAGTTTGAAATACTGAGACATGTACATACTGACCAAGCAATTTAGCTCCATCAATAATCAGTTATACATTGGTAGACAAATAAAATCTGCTTATTACTTTAAATTATCAGCAACTGTCAGTTACACAATCTTGATGCGAAACGAAATATCAAGAATGTTACATGAAATTACTCAGGTGCTGAATAGATCAATACGTCAGTCTAATAAGAAGTAAAATTAACTTTTAAAAAATTAATTAATGAATAGAATTCATACATTCGTATGTATGTGTATATATAACATATATTTCTAATTCAAATACAAACAAGGAATCAGTTAAACCAGAGTTATGGCCCCTTAAATGTCCAAAATTGGCTATTTTGGCTTTTGCAGCCATATAGAGTCTTCATTTATGGTTTTATTTGATACAAACTTCCAAAATGTCTTCAACAACAATAAATCTTGGATTCCATGACAAATCAGATCCAGTCATAGGTTCCAGAGTTATTTTATATCTGATTACCTCCCCTGATTGTAATCAAAATGGATTTATTTGAAATTTCATTATTGTTATTAGTTGGACTGAGACAATCCGGGTCACAGATAACTATGGACTGATTTTATGTCATATTACCTCCCTTTATTTCAAATTAAAATGGGTATATCTCCATAAATAATGAAGATACTGATCTGAAATTTCATTTATGTCAACAGATTTGTTTGGCAGATCCTTTTGTCCATTTACAATATTTATTTTTTTTAGTTACTTCCCTTTTACGTTACTATATATAGCTTATTTTTAGTAACTTTTTTATTATTGGCCGTAGGGAAAACACGAGACTAGTTTTCTGTGGTTGGTATGGATGGTACCTCCAATTTTTTTTTCTTTTTGGTTAAATTTCTTCCCTTTGTTGTTCCTGTCCTTAGATATTTTTTCTGAGGACTTTCTTGTCCTCAAGTGCAATGATAACAGGTGAGCGATATAGGGCCATCATGGCCCTCTTGTTTTTAGTTTCCTTTTGGAGCACACTACTTGTACAGTTTGTGCTGCATTTTTTTTTCAAACCACTTTAGACTCATAGATATTTTTTAAATTTCCTTGTCATTTGGGATTGTGAAAAACATTCAATTGTATCAAAACAAAAATCCGCTTACGCCGATGCTTACGGGCGTGATGCTTACTGGCGTGATGGATGTTTATATACCTCTAATGGACAGACCAAATCA
The DNA here is from genome assembly GCF_021730395.1 of Mercenaria mercenaria. Lineage (NCBI taxonomy): Eukaryota > Metazoa > Mollusca > Bivalvia > Venerida > Veneridae > Mercenaria > Mercenaria mercenaria. The sequence goes on from NC_069378.1 coordinate 14,319,513, forward strand.
AACCGAGTCTGCTATTATGTTGCAATCTTTTCACAGATTCTATTGTTTCTGTACAGAATGTGATAAACGACGATGCATTCAAGCGGGTTCATTCACTGACTTGATTTGAATACATATCTTTCATTAATGACTTGTAGAATTGCAATACAGAAAGTAATTTTCCGATTTTTTTTTTTGGCAAAATAAATGTTTATAACATTACATAATATTACACATGCTACATTGAATAAAAAGGAGAAATTACATTTACGACTTCGTCAGTGGTATATCCAAATCAGAAAAATGCATTTATTGGTAAAGGCGAAAGGGATAGTGTTCCATGTTAATATCTGTTCGCTGTATTGTCAGTGTTTCTCACGCCTTTCTTTCTGTTGGTGGGTTTTAAACTGCATAGAAATTCATCTGAGAATACATATGAGAAGCTATGAGCCTCTCTCCTTCCACCCAACCAGGATGAATATACACACAAACATAATGTTATTTTAATATTTACATAAATACCATGAAGTAATTGAGTAACTGTTTATATTTTCAAAATATGAATCGTACTGAAAAGTGTGACCCGCCGAGACTATGCACATTTGTATAATGGGCAAAGAATGGGTCCTTTATTTAGACTTGTGAATATAATATTAGACGTATATGCGCAAACCTATACGTATACCCCCGTAATATTTCGAAATAAATTGTACATCCCAAACATTTCTAAGGGTGATAACATAACAACGACAAAAAGAAAAAGTTCGAAATGAATTATTCCAACAAAATTCTTCGTTTTATAAAAATATAACGAATGTCAATATGACATTAAGGTCAGTCAGAAGTGTTTTGATAACCTAAATTAAAACTAATATTTACATTTACGCCCTCTGTGGTACGAGCAAAGCTATGATTATATTACAAAAGATAATGTCAATCAAAAATGTTTTAATGACCTCAAATAAAACCAACATTTAAATTTACGCCCTTGATGCGACAAGCAAACCTATGAATATATTACAAAAAGATAAGGTCAGTCAAATATGTTTTAGTGACCTCAAATAAAATTAATATTCATGATAATGCCCTTGGTTGGACAGGCAAAGCTATTTATATATTACAAAAGATAAAGTCAGTCAAAAATGTCTTTGATGACCTCAAATAAACCTATTATATCAATTTACGCCCTTGATCGAATAAGCAAGGCTATAAATATATTACAGAAGTCTTTATTATCGAGAATGGAATTTTATTCTACTCTCTATTTAAATATAAGTTATGATTTATTTTAAAAACGGCCAAAATGTGAAACTAGGTCCGAGGTGTAATACTTATCCTCTCAGAGCTAAGAAAATGTTAAGGCTTTCTTATTATTTAAAAAGTGCATGATGTAAACCCTCCGACTAACCGCCTCGGTAGCCTAGACTAATAGTGGTAGAGCGTCTGCTTTGAGTACGGGAGGTCGTGGGTTCGATCCCCGGCGGCGTCATACCAAAGACGTAAAAAATGGTACTAGTAGCTTCCTGGCTTGGCGCTCAGCATTAAGAGGATAGTGCTAGGACTGGTCAGCCCGGTGTCAGTATAATGTGACTGGGTGGGGTATCATGCAACGTGTCTACGGCGTGATATTCCAGTGAGGCAGCACTATAAAGTTGGGCATTGTGCTCACTGCTGCAAGTAGACACCGTCGTTTATATGACTGAAAAATTGTTGAAAAAGACGTTAAACCCGAACACACACACATACTCATTGGATACGAGTTTATGCGACTTCTTTATATTTCAAAGGCTTATAATTATAATTAAGAAATAACTCTGGGAGGAAATGTAAGTCCAGAAGCTCTCTCGTGCTATGAACCATTGTCTTCAATAAATACCAAAAGAAGACTATCTAACTTGGTTGAAATGTTACACGAATGTGTTTCGGTAAAGGTGAAATACTTTGAAGGCTTGCAATTGAAATATGGTATATAAAACTCTTTAGAAATCCAAAACTCATTGACAAAACGTTTTGCAGACCCTTGTATGTCATATCTGTGGGTACCGAGACACGCATTTTACGCAGTTTGCATTCCCATTACTATAATTACTGTACATTCTACAATTATCGTTATTTCATTTTTAAGGAATAGTTCTTTTTTGAAGTGGAAAAATTTACAACATCTCCAATTACAATAAACAATGGATTATCATATGACTACTCTTTTGTTGGGTGTAGAGTCACATCGACACTATGTAGGTCATACTGCGATATTTCCATGAATCGAATTAATGACCACTCAATTCAATGTCATTTTCTCGTTACAAAGACGATAAGACACCATTCATAGATTATATATCCTTTCCGCGCCTGTAACGTTGAAAAACGTATTCATTTTGAAATTATTTTAGATATGTCTAGGACTGCAGCTCTCAAATACGGACATATCTAACATCCGAGGCATATACTGACACTTTTAAACAACGTCAAAAAGGACCTTTAGAACGATTTGACGAAGTTCCCAAAATCTCCATACACCCTTGTTTCGTTACGGACCCCTGTAGGATTTGTTTTTATTCCAAGTTCAAATTATTTTCCGTAGATGAAAAGCTGACATGTTGTACTAAAGCCCATATATTTTCACATCGTTACAAAGTGTTGAAAATTGACTCCCCATGAGCAAATGAAAAGAACGAAGTCCACGCGCATACATTTAGAAGGGGTGGCCCCTGGGCGTAACTCCCGAATATACGGAAGGTCTTTTCACCCCAAGACACCCAAAGACACCCCAAAGACACCTAGAATATTAATTTTATTTGTATCATTTATTAAAAATATTTATCTTAAAGACATCCTAATACAGTTAAAATAACCTTCAGAGTAGATTTGTTCAAGGATATACATCTACGAACATCAGCTGAAATGAACGTGTTATTAATGTGAAAGGGAGCGAAAGCCAACGTTACTATGTAAATTACATATTTATTTGTTTCCCTTGGAAATAGTCATTCTGCAGATCCCGGATGCCCTTACAGTTAAAAACATTTTTATTTTTTACTCAAATTTACTAACATATTTACAAAGACATTAACTTCTGAATGAAAGGGAAAAAACTGGATCTCCTTTAGGCTTTATCATAGTTAAGCTTTTTGGATTGTTCCCCCTGAATTATGTTCTAAGTTTTCCTTTTTTCATGATTAAGAAAAAAAAGAGAAAATTATCACTTAAAACATTAAAATATGTTATTATTTTGACATTTTAATACTAAACAATAGGATAATTATTGTTTTTTAGGTGTCTTGGGGTGAAAAGACCTTCCCCTGAATATAGGCCAAGCAAATGCGACTTTCTTTTTCAAGTTTAGCCTGTTTGCTGTCATCTTCTTTACTTCCGGAAAAAGCTGAAGGTCATCTGACGTCACTTTCAGTGTTGCCCTAAACATACGTATGCCTGGCGACATTGTATACAAATGTGTCCCCTATCCTAAGGATATAAGAGTCATTAATAATCATTATATAAAAGACACTGAACAACATTGAAAAAAATAACGCAAACTTTCTTTTATGATATTTGATATATAACTTTAATTGTTTCCGTAAAAATTAATATAATCTTTGTTTTAGTTTTATGGCGTCGGTTCATAATTTTCTTAGTATAGGTCCTGCAAAAATGATATGAAACACATGCAGTCCTCAGTCAGTAAGTACAATGCTAAACTCCATTGAATATTTGAACGTTTTTGTTATATGCTAAATACAGGTTATTATGTTTATGCTATTATATGCTTCTAGAATACCGATTAGAATAACAACGTTTGAGTAATGCTATATTTTTAGCTGAGCGCATTTCATGTGTTTTATTTTCATAAACAGACTCGGTCAAACCGAGTCCACTATTATATTGTTTGGTTATGGCCTGTGCTTGCAGAGGATGTTCCTATCAATTCTATTTCAACATTTAAGGAATTTCGTAGTATATATCCTGTTAATTCAAAGTTAATTCCGGTGCCATGCTTTAAGTCAGTGTTAAATCCACATTAAGAGTTTAATCTCTTCTGATTCGCGTAACTCAGACCATTAAAGTAGCCTTTGATTTGTTTGTTTTTGGGTGTATCATCACAATTACGCGCTAAATGCGATTATTTCGTGATCCAACTGCATGTTATGCATCAGCTAGTACCGGTCGGATTTCCCATTGGTCAGATAGACCTTAATTATGAAACGTTTTTTATAGTCTTTAACACATGTTGGTTTGTTTAATAGTTATTTTTTTTGTTTCTAAAACCAACAAAATTACATACATGTTCTAAGGCAGAGAAACCACCAAATTCTAACAAAGTACTAGACCGTTCGGGTCCCATTCATTTTTATTCACGAGTCTTTAGTTATTCGTGGTTTTCCCTATTCATATCCGATCTCCCAGTATAACTGTAGCCTTTGGCAATTGGCATGAAAATGTAAGAAATGCACGAATTTACAAACAGATTGACTTTGATATATATATATTAGGTCATGGTACTGTGTTTAATGTCTTAACATTTTATCAGTTGATAGCAATACGCACAGTATTTCGTATTTTAAGCTGAGTTTAGACCACACTTTGTTTATACAGGGTAAGATAGTTATTTACCTATGTTTTAAACCTATACTGAAAAGAGATTTAATGCATAAAGTTGAAGATGAAGTTGTAAAAGCACATTACTTTAGGGAGGGCATAAATCATCCATCTGTCATCTTGCAATGTATAGCTATATTATACCAGTATTATCAGTATGACATCACTTAGTTCCTCTGGGAGGAAACTGTAAGTCACTAGGTTATGTTGTGTCTTTTTAACAGAGAGAGTATATATAATGACCTAGGTCAAGTTAAGTTCTATCCTGGTATGTAAATTCCAATTTTGCCTAGAGTTCAAAATATTTTGTCCAGGCGGCTATCTCATAGCAAGCTACTCATTTTATGAGGATTGGTAATAAAATTGCTGCAATATGATTTAAAATATAAATAATTATAATATAGATCACAGTAACGTTTAAGATTTCTTTAATCAGTAATGTTCTTCGCCGCTCCGCATTTCAGTGACCATGCGTAATACCCACTGACAGTATCAAGAAATCATATATAGTTTTTGAGAGTCTACATGCGTGTCATGGTGGCCTTGATATGGCAATTGTACACTACTGTATATATATTTATTTATCACACGTTTGACGTGGTTGGAGTAAATTAACGCCATAACATAAATTTGATATTACACTAGTGTAATAAAGCCATTAAGTGTAACGAAAAGAATATTACATTTGTGTTTTTCCACGTTGAATTTATTAAATTAATAAAATGCTATGCAGAGCCTTACATGTTATTATTTTATACAAATGGTTTATTAAATTCAATATGAACAGACACTCAAGTAACACCCTCTATTTCTATAAAAACGAAGTTTTAGCCTTTAATTTTCCCTCCCCTTGCAATAATTCGTAAATTTCTCCTTTCTTTTTGTTGGATATATTGATATATCAATGTTTATTCTCAGCATTAGAATCTTTGCTAATTTGCTCTATGGGCTTTTATAACTATTTTTATTGTTTTGAATATATTCAGTATAATTATTTCGTAATCGTTACCTTTCTGTAATAGTCGGTGTTAAGTATTTCTCCTTTAGATAGAATAACGATATGACACAGGACTGGTGTTAAGTCTTTCTCGTTTAGATAGTATTACGACATGACACAGGAGCAGACCATAATTTTTTTTATCAAAACATAAAGCACATGTGCTTCATCTGTTGGCGGTGATACATAGTTGTTTTTCTACTAACTTACTACTCAACTACTTAGACCCGCCCACTTAGCTCAGTAGGGAGAGCGTTAGTCTACAGATCGCGGGTTCGATCCCCGTGCGGGGCGTATGTTCTCCGTGACGATTTGATAAAAGACATTGTGTCTGAAATCATTCGTCCTCCACCTCTGATAATTCATGTGGAGAAGTTGGCAGTTACTTGCGGAGAACAAGTTTGTACTGGTCCAGAATCCAGGAACACTGGTTAGGTTAACTGCCCGCCGTTACAGGACTGAAATACTGTTGGAGAACGGCGTTAAACCCAAAACAAACAAACTAACTAACTACTTAGTTGTTTAGTCTTGTGATCATAATAATACAGTCATGTTTAATCTTTAGCTTTCGTTGAATGAAACACGTGCGTCCAAGCACCGATTTTAATCCCTTCGTTGCTTTTATAAAAGTCATTGGAGCCCGATTGACAATAACCTTTCTCCAGCGCACATCTTTTATGTATGACTTTTGTCCAAGAATTTATTGACCAGCCCTCGTTTATTTTGAATGAAAACAGTCTTTTGAAGCAAATTTTATAAAGGTAAAACTGATTTGCAAAATGTACTTCAGACCTGTCAAGAAAATGCATTTTAGATTAAGTTTGGGATCCTTTTTCGCTTTGATAAGTGCGTGTGAGGGATTTCTTATTCCAGATGGAATACAAAAGGTGACAACTGCTAAGTTTGGAGATATCATCGGTTTTACAGATCAAGTTGAATTTGGCAAGCAGAATTTTCAAGTGAAAAAATTTCTTGGAATTCCGTATGCTGAACCACCGGTAGGAAATCTGCGTTTTGAAAAGCCAGTTATGAAAGCAAGACTCCAGACACCCTTCAAAGCACATAACTACTCACCGAAATGCCCTCAACCGTGGCCTCAACGTGACACCATGTCAGAAGACTGTCTTTATCTCAACATATTTAAACCAGAATTACCAAGCAAAAATATTGCACCAAAACCGGTAATGATTTGGATTCATGGCGGCGGTTTTCTTGAAGGATATAGCGATGTTTATTCGGGTGATGTCATCAGCGTCCTCGCTGACGTCATTGTTGTTACCCTTAATTACCGACTCGGTGTTCTTGGATTTTTCAGTACCCAAAATTCTATGGCAAAAGGTAACTACGGTTTATGGGACCAACATTTAGCTATTCGTTGGGTGAACGAAAACATTGCTGACTTCGGGGGAGATGCCACAAATATAACCATATTTGGGGAGTCAGCCGGTTCAAGTAGTGTTATATACCAGATGCTCTACCCTGGCAATAAAGGTTTATTTAAACGAGCAATAGCAGAAAGTGGAACTATTGCTGCCTGGGCTGTCTCTCATGGAAATACAAACTACGAATCGTCCATGAAATTTGCCCAATCTGTTGGATGTAGCGACTTATCCAATATATCTGCGTGTTTAAAAGAAAAACCTGAGGACGAGATTCTTTCTGCAACCCTAAAGATAGAAGGCGATTTGTTTAATGAAGTGAATAGAAGTTGGGTGCCCGTCTTTGATGATGAGTTTGTGCTCGCAAAGACTCCCGATATATTATCTGAGCTATTGGACCCACACCTGAGATCAAAATATTCAAACTTTTGGGACATTGATTTAATGATAGGTGCAAACAATTACGACGGTGTAGTGTACCAAGATTTGATGATGGTATACATTAACAATACTACTCCGACATCAATTAGCTACAACGTTTCTGCACAACAGTTTGACAATATTGTTGTCCACAGAGCAGTTGAAGCATGGCTTGGTGAAAGTCCTACATCACTGGCGTCAGATCTAACCATAAATGAGTACACGGCATGGGGCGATCCATTTGACAGCACAAAACGGTTACAGAATGCTATTGATATTTGGACAGATTATGCGCTAAATGCTCCAACGATATCTACTGCAAATGCGCATTTAAATGGCAGTTCATCTACGTACATGTATCAGTTTTCGGTGGCACCTCCAAAACGTCTTTTACCGATTGCACCCGTGCTAGAAGGAAAGAATGTCGCTTGTCACACGGACGAACTCCCCTTTGTGTTTGGTTTTACAGAAAATCTCAGGGGATACTGGAATTTTTCTGAAAGTATTATCGAATCTAATGACTATCAACTGTCCAGAGAAATGATAACTATGTGGACAAATTTCGCTAAGTCGGGGTAATTTATTATTTTACCTAATATAATTATATAACTATAGGTCCGGTTCAGAATTAAATTTCATTCGTTCGGTTCAAATAACTTTGAGCTATGTGGATCATTTAATGATAACTTTGGAAATCGTATACTATCTTTACAAAATATATATTAATTTGGGTTTCCTTTAGATGATTTCAATTTGTCGATTATTTCTGTAGTGAATTAACGTATTACTATTACGACTGTTCAAAATAGCAACTACTGTAACAGAGACAGAACAGATTGTAGCTATAATTCGGTATATATTCATTATTTAAGTTTGCATGTATGCAGAACATAAAAACTTGCTTATAGTTTCGAAATTACTAAAATATTATTCCCCGTGATCTTTGATTCCGTAGCTGATAATATTCCGTTTGAATCAGACGTGGAGGGCGTTAGGGCTTTTGTTATATTTGCAAATAGCCTTGTAATTGGATAACTTTGCTACAATATATAGCTGTATATACATTGTATAACTATTACAAGGCCAATTAATCAAATTCTATTCATTCAATAGCCACACTGCTGACATTTTGTTCAGTTAAATGTTCAAACTGCCTAAAAAATATCATGTTTTCACATTAAAATGGCAATATGATATTTTGACGGGTTTCACTAAATCAAAGTATATTTCTACGTAATTGTTATATTGACAGGCATTCATCAGAAAGTTTATGCTCTCACAACTTAACAAAAAAACTATTTTAAACCACAATGTTTCGGTTACCTGGGTTTAAATATTGATTCATTTTATACTTTCAGTAACCCCAACATACCTATGCAGCTTGGCACACTAAATAGTGCTACTTGGCCGTCATACAGTTTGCCAGGCGAAATGTATCTTGAAATTACAGCCCAGCGGTCGGAGGTCAAACAGCGCCTGAGGGCCGAACAGGTATTCTTCTGGAATACTCTGCTGCCAGAAATGCAAGCGTTTGCTAAACAGAAGTCATAGATAGACGAATATATATTCTAAGTATGGAACTGGATGTCTAGTGCAAATATATTGTCAAAATGTTATTTTTCTATCTAGTCTTCCAATTAAACGTTAAATAAAATACAAGTTGCATCGCAGAGTTTTAACTAATACGCCTTGCACTCACATCTCCGCATCACAAAGCCACACACACTGCTTCTTCAATAGTTTAACATAATTAAGGATTCCGCGCACATATAAACTTTTACATATACCGCCTTTCACACATATCTCATATCCAAAGTATCATGTGAAAGAATTAAAGAAACATGAAAACTGTATTTCATTCACAGGATGGAATGAATCACTGAATTATTTCCAGGAGATACAATACACCATAGAATAGTGTAGAGAATATGATACAGGTGAATATTGGGTATTGTTAAAAGATGTAGAAATCTACAAACTATATTTTTATATATTTTAATTACATTTTGACTACATAAATACACCTTTCACAGTTAAAAACATTCCATGTTTGACATTAATCTAAAAATCATTCCACTCTTTTTTCTTTGGAAACCTAGAGTCACAGCCTGTCCAGTATAGTTACAGCGACATGGTGGTATTTGGTACTGTCAATACTGACTTAACCGTTATCCTGCTAAATTTCGAAAATGAACTTGTCCATCACCATGTTATAACAATATATATATGTAAATGCGCGTCGTGAATTTTGTATGACGTGAATTACAGCATAAGCTGCACATGTATAGGTGATAATGTCAAATATCTCAAAAGCAGCCATCATACTGGGTCAGATTTAATGAATAACAAAAAGCGCAAATCAAAATACATGGATGCGAGACGCAAGGATAAAATAAGTGTCATATATGAATGAGGCGTTTTTTAAAGTCCTCAAATGTATATACATTTATTCTACACAAAATACACAAATTGGAAGCTTGGACTAGGGGGCGGGGATGGTTTACAGCCAAAAACATTTTGGAGGGATATACTGCCATAACTGGAAAAAAAAGCTTTGAAAAGTCATTGAATAAAAGAAAATGTCTAGTTGTTTCACATGTAATGGATTTGATGTTTACTCGGTGAAATATAGTTTGATCATACACGGAAACATTATCTATTTACATCCCTCAAGCATGATAACCAATGTTCGGTCATGAAGTTTTGAAAGCTTGCGTAAATAGGAAACACTTTGTATAAAATATGCACATATTCAACTTTGATAAGATGTTATACTTCATTCTGTTTGCGAATTCCAATATATCTTAGATGCCAAAATATTTGTCGATAGTTAATCCCTTTAACAGCCAACAATTCTATTTATTAAATTAAATTAGTGCATATGTAGGAACAGCTGGATTACATTTTCAAAGCTGACCTGTCAAAAGCATGGATTTCAAACTGTTGTGGGGGTTATTGTTTACTTATACATGTACAAACAAAGGATTTCTTATTCCGGACGGAATTCAAAAAGTAACTACAAATGTCGGTGACATAATTGGCTTCACTGATCAAGTTAGATTTGCAGACCAGACTTTTCAGGTGAGAAAATTTCTTGGAATACCTTATGCCGAGCCGCCGACTGGTCCTCTGCGATTTGAAAAGCCAGTTATGAAGGCAAAGTTGCAGACGCCATTCAATGCACATAACTATTCTCGGAAATGTCCACAGCCGTATTTGGAACATGGCACCATGTCGGAAGACTGCCTTTACCTAAATATTTTTACACCTGGAGTTTCTAACATAAATGTAGCACCGAAACCGGTAATGATATGGATTCATGGAGGAGCGTTTTTTGTCGGATACGCAGATCTTTATGAAGGCGACGTAATAAGTGCTCTTGGTGACGTGATCGTTGTAACATTAAATTACCGTCTTGGCGTACTTGGATTTTTCAGTACCCATGACCCGAAGGCTAAAGGTAACTATGGTTTATGGGACCAACATATAGCTATCCGCTGGGTGTACGAAAATATTGCTGCGTTTGGGGGTGACGTAACTAACATCACGATATTCGGAGAGTCAGCCGGTTCTAGAAGCGTTATATATCAAATGTTGTATCCCGGTAATAAAGGATTATTTAAAAGGGCAATAGCTGAAAGCGGAACGGTAGCTGCTTGGGCAGTTTCTCACGGACATTCAAATTATGAATCGTCGATAGAATTTGCGAAATCTGTCGGATGCAATAATTTAGCTAATATGTCTGCATGTTTGAAAGGTTAATCAGAAGCCGACGTTATCTCGGCTACCATTAAGACAGAAATTGGCAAAGTCGACGAAGTTAACAGAACATGGGTTCCTGTATTTGATGATGACTTTGTACTCGCAAAGACGCCCGATATATTATCTGAACTTCTAGACTCGAACATGAGATCAAAGTATTCAAACTTTTGGGAGGTAGACATTATGATTGGTGCTAACAATTATGATGGTGTAGTGTATCAAGACTTGACGATGATATTACTAAATAATACAACACCTACATCGATCAATTATAAAGTATCTGCTCAACAATTTAATAAGGTCATTGTTCCAAGAGCACTTGAAGCATGGCTTGACGAAATGCCTACAACTCTAGCTGTAGACCTAACTATAAATGAGTACATGTCTTGGGACGATCCAGCAAATAGCACAAAGCGCTTGCAGAATGCCATCGATATTTGGACAGACTATGCTCTAAACGCACCAACAATTCAAACCGCAAATGCGCATTTGAATAACATCACATCAACGTACGTTTACCAGTTCACGGCTTCACCTCCGAAACATCTTTTACGGATTGCACCGGAACTAGACGGCGAAAATGTTGCCTGCCATTCTGACGAAATACTGTTCGTATTTGGATTTACAGAGACCATACGGAAATATTTGAATTTATCAGAAGAAGAAGTTAAAAGCCACTACAAGCTGTCTAAAGATGTTATAACGATGTTGACGAACTTTGCAAAGACGGGGTGAGAAACTTTCTTGTACATCAAGCTAAATTTCACACTGAGTAAAGTTAACTACAAATTATGAAAATAAAATTCCAAAAGCTTGCTGGTACAAGCGGTGGTTGGAAAGTAATGTAACTAAACCTGTAGTTTGCAAACGATGCTTATTTTATTCCCAAGTCCGGGTTATTGTGACAAAATGATTTTTTGCATCCTCTCTAGCAAGTACACAGTACTTCAGCTCAAATCGCGGGACATTTTGATCCCTATTTTCGGGTATACATGAAAGTAAATGAGCCGCACCATGAGAAAATCAACATAGTGCATTTGCGACCAGCATGGATCCAGACCAACCTGCGCATCCGCGCAGTCTGGTGTTCGCTAACGGTTTCTCTAACTGCAATAGGCTTTGAAAGCGAACAGCATGGATGCTGGTCTGGATCCATGCTGGTCGCAAATGCACTAAGTTGGTTTTATCATGGTGCGGCTCATATTACGAAGGTATATATATATTCAGAAAAGGATAAAAAAGTTCGTTAAAAGTTTTTATGTGTTGTATGAATTAGCATTTTTAATCAAATTAAAAAAAAAACTTTCCTTTTTTAATATATGCTGAATTTGAGGGTGTTTATAACACTATTTCCTGTATTCATTTGTATTTCAGTATTGTAAGTACAGTCAAACTTGCTCAAAGACCACGTCTTTTAAGAGACCATTTTGCATTAAGAGACCACCTTTTCAATTCCTATTTGTGTTAATAAAGAACAAAATATGTTGTATTAAGAGACCAGTTGTGTTAAGAGACTACTCTTTGTCCTTCCCTACGGCGGACTCCTAATCATTAATGGAAGTTGTATATGCGTTAACCTTATTTTTCAGTACTACGAAATCCGAAGAGTATTTTTGACAATTGAAATATATTGCCTGTGTTCTTTTCGCTTAGTTTAACCTATTTGTAATTACCTTTCAGAAACCCTAACACTCCTATGTCACTGAACACACTTGGTAGCAGATCTTGGCCTGCGTATGATGTGCCCGGAGAGAAGTATCTGGAGATTTCCTCCAAGCTGACCGAGGTCAAACAACGTCTGCGAGCAGAGCAGGTAGTTTTCTGGAACAATTTGCTGCCAGAAATGCAGGCATATGCAAATAGCAAATCATAAATATATAACAAACTCTTGCGTTTTGAAATTGATTCTGTTTTTATGTGTCTTCAAAATAAAGAAATCACGTAGTTTGCTTTAGTTACAACGGTAAAGAATAGAATAATAGTTTTTAATGATTTTAAACTCTCATCGCGGTTGTTCAAGTTGTGACCCTATTCCTACCAATCAGTAACGGCACCGTTACTTTTCTAAGCGACCTTCAAAGGAAAAGAAGAATTAGAAGATCACCTTCCTACGAGCTAGTAGAAGCCATTATGGTGATAGCTTTGTCGAATTATTTGTTGTCACAGGATGCTGATGTTATGGCGAAGCACATTATTATGATTAGTGTTATATGTTGAATGTTAGTCTTGCAGGACAAAGCCTATACGTGTTTATGTCAATCAATTTTGAAACAAAACATAAGTATCTTAAGGATATTAAGGCTGTTTGACTATTTCTTGCTGATCGTAGTTGACTGTAATAAAGCAAAAATAATCAGAAGATACAGAAGCTTCTTACTAATGCGAAAGTTTGCAGTGTCCTCAGAGTTGCTACACAGGCAGCTGTTATGTACCAAGCTACACAAAACATTCATTTTTTTTGTTTGTTTTGGGTTTAACGCCGTTTTTCAACAGTATTTCAGTTATGTAACGGCGGGCAGTTAACCTAACCAGTGTTCCTGGATTCAGTACCAGTACAAACCTGTTCTCCGTAAGTAATTGCCAACTTCCGGTACAGGACGAATGATTTCAGACACAATGTCTTTTATCAAATCGTCATGAAGAACATACAACCCGCCTGAGGATCGAACTCCCGACCCCGCCATCCGTAGATCGGCGCTCTCCATATTGAGTTAAGCGGGCGGATTTATTACGTAGAAGCTTATACGGGCAGTACAAACTTTTGTAAACTGGGATGCCTTAACCATCATAAAGAGAGAAAATAACATTAACAATAATTTCCTTGACAAAATGTTGATTTTAAACGACACAAGATGATAGAAAATATCTGCATTTGCAAACAATAGGCGTTAAATCTGGCGTTTGTAGGGAGTCATTGGCGCAGTGGGTAGCAGGTTGGACTACAACGCCAGCGGTCCGGGTCGTGGCTGATATCCCGACTATTGTTCAGTAATGGATGAGTTACCTAAATTGGTACTGTTTCCAGCAGTATTGTCCTAGAGATGCTGGGGAGGTAAATATGACGCCTGCCGTGAATTCGGCTTGAAATAAGTTGTTCCATGCATTCCAGGTGGGGACTTTCATCGGCTACGCATGTTAAAAAAGAAACTTTACTTTACTTCATCTTTTTAAATCCGTGACAGAAGAAGGTGTCTCTTTTTCTAAAAAATTAGTTTAATTGTTTTTTGTCTTTTCCTCTCATTGAAAATTAAAAGTTTAAGATTCGTTTCAAAAAGTACCTTTTAAATATTCAAAAATGTAAATAATACTACCGAGATAACTTGCATTTCAATGTAACATCTGAATGCATGAAAGAGGGAATGCAAAAAAAGAGGACAATCAAAATACAAGTTACGAAGTTAACATTAATAGTGCTTCCGCTGTGTTCCTACGAAAACATGGATATCCAACAGGGAATGCTACGTTCCAAAAACGCAGCCTCCTCAAATCACAACTCACAGCACGCGGACGTACACACGCGCGCGCGCACACACACACATCACACAAAGCAAACACACGAGAAGTAAACGAACAAAGTAAGGAACACAGTGGTGTATCGCCTTGGAATGGTCAGTGGCCAAAACACCACTGGAGAGCTTAACCGGTTTATGGTACGCACCTTACTTCATTTTTTACCCCCACCATGTTCCAAAGTCACAGGACAGTGTAAATAAAAGTAATCCCCGTCGGGTGAATCTCCAACACACGCAATGGCAACAGACGGTATGACATGGGAAAAATGGGATCTAAATAAAGTTTTCATAGACAAAAGATAATAGGTAAGGGTGGATTTCTCTGAAGCACAGAACACAACCATGTTCCAAAGTCACAGGACAGTGTAAATAAAAGTAATCAAGTAATCCCTTCCAGGTGAATCCCTAACATACTCAATGGCAACAGACGGTATGACATGGGGAAAACACAATTACAAGTCTTGACATTTTAACTAACAATGTATTTCATTATTTGAAGGCTAAACTTCTAAACAAAAGAATTAAACAAACTGATGGATACAAAGGCCGAAAACAACATGAAAATCGCCTGCAAATAATAAGTAAATGATTGTGATACAAGAAAAAATTATTGAAGCCGAGCTGTGGAACAAGAGCTGTAATTTCCATATTCCTAATGTCTACATTTTGTTCTGCTGTATTTTTCAGTTTGAGAGAGAAGTTGAATTGTCAAAATAGGTTAAAAAAAAGCATAACACACGCTAAGGCAGTCTATGCAGCATTTATTTATTTTTACATGCCGCATGTCCTATATATTCAGTTTTTACCCTTTACCCTGCTTAATTTCTAAAATGGATTGGTCTATCATTCAATTTGGGCAGTATAATTTATTATTCGAAAGGGTGTTCACTGAAAATTTTCTGACCGAATAGCGAACATTACAGACAATAATCTGTAATCAATGATCTTGGTCTGCACTGATTGCAGAGACAAAAATACTTGCCGCCAGCAGGCTAAAGGCAAATGCTCGTTAATGTATGCAAAGTAAATACCTGTGTCCGTCTCCTTTTAACATGATTAATGTTTTGAAACTAATTTTATGTTCACATGGATTTCCAACAATTTAAAAAGGACTACTGAGACATTATACACTGAATAAACTTTGTCAGCTATAAATATTGTAAACATTATTTAGAAAGCTGCTGTCCTGACACAAGTGTGGAGTAAACTCCTTTTTTGTTCAAAAGTTGCTGATGATTTCCTGATTCCACAACTTTCCCGGAATCGATGACGTAGATCACATCAGCATTCTGTATTGTAGACAGTCTATGTGCAATAACTATGCATGTTCTTCCTTCTTGTGCATTATCCAACGCTGCTTGTACAACCTGAAGAAATAAAATATTTTATTGTCAAATAGTGTTACATTGTAACATCAATATGTCATGTTAATATGATTTAAAAAGTATTCTTCTATATCTTGATGTTATCGTACATTCACAACTTATTGAAGTCTAGCGGTTAATTGGCCACTTTAACACAGAACAATAAAATGTACCTCTGTAGATAGTTGGTTGATTGTGATCCGATGTGGATAATATACGTGCCATGTTACTCGTATGTTCTAGGAATATGTACGGGTGACGCTATGTATTTGCTTAAGATGCTATTTTATACTGGTTGTCATTTACACATGACTGCAACTGCATACATGTAAGCCGCTGTCTAATAACATGTAACTTTTGGTATCGAGCGGAAGGATCCTTTTCTCAAATGTTTGTTGTTAAGCATATTGGTATAATATTATACAATACGAACCTGTTCACTTTCTGTGTCTAAAGCACTTGTAGCTTCATCGAGGAGAAGAATTGTTGGATTTCTAACCAATGCTCTTGCTATAGCTACACGTTGCTTCTGTCCTCCAGACAACTGCGTGCCCTTCTCTCCAACTTCTGTATCATAACCCTGCAGGTTGAGAAAGTATTTTGCAATGTAATTAAAATCATTGTAATATTGTGCTTCGTGAATGATATTCCAAACTAACCTATAAAATGTTTTCAACCAAAATGTAACAACGTAATGATAGTAAGGATTAGAGGGGGGAAATAAACTCATACCAAATGGCTGTCATAGTTATTTTTAGGGAATGGTACGTGTTGACTGAATACTGATACTTGCCCGGTTAGCACACACTGGGTACAGCATATGGCCAAAGGGCGAGAAGTAACTAGCTCAACCATGGTATAGGTAAATGTTGTCCGCGGCTATATGACAGACTAAAGACAATATTGTAAGTCGTTCACTCTTTATATCTGAGGTAAGGTACTTGTAAAGAATATAAGAGTTGTTCACTTGTTGAAGGTGTAGATAAGAATTTCCGTTTCAAGGTTTACTACTTTTGGCTGGAACGAGGCTCTTCCGAGTTACCTAAGAACAGTTACCCAAGAACAGGATATTCCCATCCTCGCCTTGAACTAGTAATATACTGTTTTCTTTGCATATCATATTTTTCAAACAAAAGACATAAAATTAAACGAAATCATTTCTTCTGAAGTATCATCTTATTATAGCAGTCATTCGTAAATTACAAACATAGCAAAAAAGGTTCCCAAACTACTTACGGATGGTAAATTAGAAATAAATTCATGTATATTTGCTGCTCTGGCGGATGAAATAACGTCGTCCATTGACACTGGTGTATCTAGACCATATGTTATATTGTCTTTTATACTACAACCGAACAGAATAGGTTCTTGACTGACTACGCTTATCAGATATCTCAGTCTCACTAGATTTATATCTTTGATGTTTAGTCCATCCACCGTCTGAAAGGAGAGGAAGATAAAATATTAAAATAAAGGATTAAGTGCATTATTCCAATGCAACCGTTCAGAAAAATACCGCCAGAAAAAAAAACTTTAAGGTTAGGAGTATATCATAAAAGACAAAGCACATAATTATTTGGTGGTAAACAAACAACATTCTGCACCTGCAATTATCTACCTTATTACATGTTGTAGGGTACTGTCCCGTACGACTGGATACTTCTAAAAAAGTTAAAACCTATTGTCAAAAAAAACAACTGCTGAAAACTATGTTTATTCTAGCTATCTCAAATTTCAGCCCTAGGACATTATTTGAAATGCATCAAAAACAACGATAATATGTAACAGGCTTTTGAAAATGCTAAGTTTTAACAGGCGTTGAACTGTCCGAAAGTGTGGCCACTTTATGCAGTCCTTCTCTGGCAGTCAATATATGCTATCATATGACGTCAGAAATTAATTGTCCTAACTTATCCTGCAAGATTATATGAGCCATGCCATGGGAAAACCAACATAGTGGCTTTGCGACCAGCATGGATCCAGACCAGCCTGCGCATCCGCTAACGGTTTCTCTAATTGCAATAGGCTTTGAAAGCGAACAGCATGGATCCTGACCAGACTGTGCGGATGCGCAGGCTGGTCTGGATCCATGCTGGTCGCAAAGCCACTATGTTGGTTTTCTCATGGCACGGCTCATATATTGGACTAGCCTGAATATAGACCAGTCATATAGAACAAACTATGAACTGGCGCTAAGGAGTCATGTTATAACAGGCAATTTATAATACTTAGTTTAACTTACTATGGTCCCTTCTTGTGGATCATAGAAGCGTTGAAGCAGTGAAACAACGGTCGACTTTCCACATCCACTCGGACCTACTAGCGCGACTGTTTGTCCTGGCTTAATCTCGAGGTCAATACCTTTCAGAACTGGCACATCTGGTCGCATAGGGTAATTAAATTGAACATTCCTGAACTGGACATGTCCGGATATTTTGGACTGAAGTACGAACAAACATCAAAAGTATCAATCAATGACTATTTCTATCTGCTGTCTACAGCTATCTATTTCCGTCCTATGTTAATCTACAGAACTCAAACAGATCTATAATTCATATTCACATTTATATTTGTTGAAAAATTAAGAGAAGCACCATGTACTAGATGAGTTTTGGACATGGTAAGTTTAATGAAAATTCGCAACTAAGATACATTTAGGACTTTTTACAGTTAAGGAAAAGGTATGGTTTATAGATAGTTAATAAAACAACAGCTATTCGATGAAGAACTTTCATCGATTACATGTATTTAATATATATGCATATATTTTTGAATTCAAACTGCATATATACCAGATACTGTCCTCGTTTTGAGAAAACATCTATGAGTGGAATTGTATCCAGAACTTTAAATATGAGACCAGCGGCAGTGGCGGCTTTTGAATAATCTGGTAGAAATGAACTACTCTGCCCAATCACCATTCCCGTCATTGAGATTGCGAAGAAAACTCTGAAAATATTTTTTTCATTGAACGTATTTTCATTTTGGTAATATATTCGAAGATAGAACTATTATATGCACAAAATGGGCAACTGCCAGTCAATTATAACAAGTCA
The DNA here is from genome assembly GCF_021730395.1 of Mercenaria mercenaria. Taxonomy (NCBI): domain Eukaryota; kingdom Metazoa; phylum Mollusca; class Bivalvia; order Venerida; family Veneridae; genus Mercenaria; species Mercenaria mercenaria. The sequence continues at coordinate 14,338,575 of NC_069378.1, forward strand.
GTGGACAGCGCGCTCGACTATTCTCAGTGCTTGATAGTATAATATAAGCTATGAGTAAAAGTATAACATTACAATAAGCATATTCTAAGTCGAAAAGGGGCCATAATTCAGTCAAAATGCTTGATAGAGTTGCCTCCTCCTTTTTACCAACTGGGGTCATGATGGTATTAATTTACTAAACAAGTATGCAAAATATCAAAGCAATAACTCAATGGACTTTGAAAATATTTGGGGTGGTACGCAAACTTTAACATTTATTCTAAGTTGAAAAGGGACCATAATTCAGTCAAAATGCTTGATAGAGTTGCCTCCTCCTTTTTACAGACTGGGGTCATGACGGTAAACAAGTACGCAAAATATCAAAGCAATATCTGAATGGAATTTGAAAATATTTGGGGTGGTACGCAAACTTTAACATTTATTCTAAGTTGAAAAGGGGCCATAATTCAGTCAAAATGCTTGATAGAGTTGCCTCCTCCTCCTTACAGACTGGGGTCATGATGGTAAACAAGTATACAAAATATCAAAGCAATATCTCAATGGACTTTGAAAATATTTGGGGTGGTACGCAAACTTTAACATTTGTGTGACGCTCACGCTCACGCTCACGCCGGCGCCGGGGCGAGTAGGATAGCTCCCCTATTCTTCGAATAGTCGAGCTAAAAGCTATTGCCCGTAGATTAATAGTTTTTGTCTATTGACAGACGAGTAATTCAGTAAATGTTTTATTTCATGACATTAGAACTGAAATTAATTTGTTTTTCTCAATTCTGTTTAGATAGACCAAGGCATAGCACAAAATACAGACCAGCCATTTACCTTAAAGAGTCATAGTAACACTTATTGAATGGCTTGTCTGTCAATATTCAAAACTATTGCCAGAGGTCAGAAAGCAAACTATTCAAAAGGCATGCTATCAGAAATAAATCTTTATAATTTTCTTCAAGTCGGCTTTAGCCTAGCAAATCTAAGAGCTGAACTTTACACCGGTCAATAGCATCAGCTAAGCACCTGCAATTTAAATGGAATTTAAAAATAACCATTAAACTGAATTGTGACATTTTTGTTTGCCTCATGTGTATATAATTTTATGAATGGTACACAAATATATCATTTCTTACTTGAATACATTGTCAGGGGTCATATCTCCTGTTGTTACCATGTATGCACCAAATCGAAATGCTCCTGCGTATATCATAAAAACTATGCCTTGAGAAAATCCAACAGTGAGACCAGTTAACTGTGCCATCTTCAGGTTTGTCCTGGAAATAGGAATATTATGAATAAAATTTGCAAAGGTTAACATTTTTCAAAAACTAATCAAACACAGCAGTAGAGCATTTATAAGTCTCATACAAAACGATATGGCGCATTTCTGGTGTGCATAAAATCAGCTGTGATTTTACTAAATGCACCCCGCGATTAACAGGAAAGGGACATTTTTGTTACAGCTTACAGCTTCCAGACAGACTAAAAATAAATGATTATTATATACTTCAAAGATAAATACGTTTCGACTGGTTAAACAATATAAAACTATAATAACTATGATACGTACTGTCTGTAGCCATTTAGCAAGTTTAATTGTTACACTATACTTATATACATATATAATTACTTGAATGTGTCTAATTGTACGTTACATTGTTATCATCATCACTGTACTTACTTGTAAGGTTTATTCAAAGATTTGGAATATTTAATGAAGAAGTCCGGTTCTCTCGTCAGAGATTGTACTGTCCTAACATTTTCTATCGCTTCACTTGCAGTCTGAAATGACATTTAATTTATGTTTATCTAACTGCATTCTTGTTCCGTAACGTACGAAATAATGTATAGAAAAAACCGTGTTTTAACGTTATTAATACACGGAAAGAGGTTATACGTCCGCGGAATAATTTGACGAGGGCGTAGCGCGAGTGAATTATTCTAGCGACGTATAACCGATTTTGAGTGTATTAATTTAGGTAAAACAAGATTTTGCCCTTAATCTTAAACAGTAGATAAAATATAGTAGCGCTCTTTCTTGGTCGCAACAAAAACATTTACGTCATCGCACGTAAACGTGACGTCATTTAAGCGTAAGCGTGTTTTAACAGAAACAAGCATATTAGATTGGGAATGATTTGGGGCATATTGTTATATAGTGGAGTACTCATCTAATAAAATCTATAGGAAGATCATTTGGAAGCACAGATTGCAACGAAACAAAAAATAGCATACACAGTTTGATCGAGCCTGTTCATGAAAGGTAATGGAAAGTGCAACACCTCTCACACCCCCTAGCTCCGATTTAAGCGGAACTCTATTACAAAGATAATGAATGGACTCCATGATTCCAAGGAACCAAAAAATATAACAACACTAAATCCAAGTACTGGGAGACTTTTGTTACAGCTTTGTTACAGCTTTGCTACCTATAAAACAGTAGACCTGAAATATATATAACAGGATAGACATTTAAGGGAAAAAACAAGAAATTTGGACATGTTGTTTATACATAAAGACTTCGCTTAGATAGAGTCAGCTGCTCCCATTAACAAGACTGGAAGCGGTTTATATATGTATACTAAATGTTATGATGCAAGTTGTTGTCGCCATATGACCTATCATGTGTCGGTGCGACGTTAAATCCAACCAAAAAAAAAATATGTCAATACATAACAATATCTTAATAACATTCCATTTTGTAACTTGTTGGAAAACTATTAAATGATTAACTGAATTGATCATCATATTAAAGGAAAGAAATTCCGAAAAAAAAATCAATATCCGCTTGTAAAGCTGAAAGTTTGTTCCAAGTTGTTTGGATATCAAATCATGCATGGAATGTTGCTGACTTACATTCTTTCATTACTAAATACAAATCTTTAACCCTTACCTTGCTAAATTTCTACAATGAACTTGTCCATCATTCAATTTGGACAGTACCATTAACTGTTAAAAGGGGTGCATACCAAAAAGATACTGATTGAATGGCCAACAGTGCAGGTCATGATCAGACTGCACGAATGTACAGGTTGATCATGATCTGCACTGGTCACAAAGGCAGACTCTAAGTACGACCTTGATCTTTAAACTACATGTAGTTAAAGAGCAGACACGATACAGACCCTGTTAAAACCTTTGGCCTTCAAGAATGATATTGACTTTTGATATACAGATGTGTTACACCCGTCGTATCATCTAATTTTGGGGAATATTTGCACCAGAGTATCAAAGTTCTCTGATGAATGACACTGTTTACGGAGGGGACACGAAACAGACAAGTTAACCTTTTTAGCTAACTTTTCATCTCCATTTTTTTGCGACCTTGAATGTTCAGCTAGGGTCTGGGTTTGTGTATTTAAAATAGTCTTGTTATGGTGAATGTTTGTCCCAAGTTATCTGAATATCAATCCGTGCATGGCAACTGTAATTGACTGGACTATCAAAATTACCTATAATATTTGACCTCTATGTGTTACATTGACCTTTGAACTACGGGTTTGAGTGTGGATTCATTATGGAAAAAATTGTTCCAATTCCCAGTAAAATGCCTTCATGGATGGTCGAGTAATTGACCAGAAACGTGCCAGATCCTGTTAAAACATCATTAACCTTTGATCACTTGTGGCATTGACCTTTTAGGTAGAGGTGTGAGTGTAACAATGGCACATTGTCTCTTCATGGCTAGAAATATTATTAAAATACCTCAATGGATGATCAAGTTATGAAGCGGACATGAAACGACTTTGTTGAATTCTGACCTGTAAATGTGTCCTTGACCTTAACGAGCCCGCGCGCTTATCTCAATAGGAAAAGCGCAGATCTACGCATCGCGGGGTCGTGAGTTCGATCCCCGGGCGGGACGTATGTTCTCCGTGATGATTTGATAAAGGACATTGTGTCTGATTCATTCGTCCTCCACCTCTGATGGATGTGGGGAAGTTGGCAGTTACTTGCGGAGAACATGTTTGTATTTGTACAGAATCCAGGAACACTGGTTTGGTTAACTGACCGCCGTTTCATAACTGAAATACTGTTGAAAAAACGGCGTTAAACCCAAAACAAACAGAAACAATTGACCTTAACCATAGTGACCTGGCTTATGCACATGACACGTCTTTTTGTTTTGGGAAACATTTGTGCTAAGTAACATAAACTCCCGTGATAAATGGCACAATTTTAGACAAAACACGAAAGTGCGAACGAATAGCCTGACGAAATAATGGACGGACGGAACAGCACAATCCTATGGTCTTCGAAACCGATCTTAGGGGCCGGTAGGGGACGAATATTGGTGGCAAACAGTTTAACCTCAGATTGACGTTCACAAACTCATACCTTTCCAGCTGCCTCTAATTCTTTATTATCCTTCTTCTGAGTGCCCATGACAATTCGTAATTGTAGCGCACCTGTATAAAGTGTTGATAATAATTAAGTTAAATTATCAGTAGGTTAACAAAGAGGCTGCATAACAAATTAAATGATCTTTTTTAAAATATAAAATATGTTGCAAATATTAGTTTCAAGACTCTATTTAAAACAAATTAGAAATGAATTCATTTTAAGTACTGTCCCCTAAACAATATTACAATAGAAATGACGTAACATATATCACAAAAAATATAAACCTGCTATTGCCATTAGAGGAACTCCGGCTAACACAACAAAAGCCAATTTCCAGCCGTAGATAAAAGCTATGGTCAAGGCTGCAGCTAGACCAAACACTGACTGTACTAGTGTTGCTAAACGAATACCAGTCGCCTGAATAAATAAGTGTTAACATGGTAGATCCGTTTGTTGAATTAGAATTAATTGAATGAATATATATTTATCTTAATATTAATAATTAATTCTATTGGTCTTAACACACTCACATGGTCAATGATAAAGAGTCGTACTGCCTCGCTGGCGGAACAAAAACAACGTAGTGACTCCAACATTGACGTTATGCTATTTTGACGTCATAAAAAGGTGACGTCGTACACAGCCTAAAACTGTAAAAATGACCACTGCAAATGCTTGGATTTTTCTAGAAAAAACTATAGTTGTTTGATTTAATAATAAAACAAATGTTGCCTTTAGCTTCGGTCAATATGATGATTTATTGACCTGGAAAAGTGATATCGACCTCTCTTAAAGGGCAATCATGCTACTGTTTCGTCTGATTTCTTATCGCCCCTATTGTTGCAGCGTTTTACGCACAACCACGAACAAACTTACAATGTATATAATAATGTAAACCACTTAAGACATTGGCGTTTGCTACATGCATGTAAATTAAGCTAAATAACTATGACCCACATTAACATTCAACAGATTAAATGATGGATTTTTTTACAAAGAGCTATAAAATGTAGTATATACAGTTTACAAAGATATTGTTCTTACATTTTTCACGAGTGAGGCATCTGTTGCCAGCCGAGTGGTGAGGGCTCCAGTGGCGTGTTTAGGGTCGTCGAAATATGACATGTCCTGGCGCATAAACGACCGGAATGTCCTCAAACGCAAACGGAATGTTAATCTCTCGCCGGATTGACCGAAGCAAATTGACTGAAATTAAACAAATGGTTTTACAAAAAAGAAACCTGTACATTCTGATTTAAAATTTCAATTTTTTGTTCAAAGGGCATTTATTCAGGTTATAAAAGACAATACAAGGAATGTCAATTAGGTGTTCATTATCAAATTTGATTGTCGATTCCGATCAGTTTAAATCATTCAGAAATAAATGACTGCAACCCGACAATCAGTAAAAATGCAATTTCAGATCATAATGAAGTCGGTAGTTTTCGGGAGAAAAATGATGCTAATAATCTTATTTTCTTGACAAAGTTTGTTTGATTGACTAATAAGATTTTTCTTTCTACAAATGTAAGCCTTTTGTTCTGGTTCTGGTATATTTTTAGTAAAATGTATACTATAATTGTTATAAAAACTGAATTATGGGAATGTTGCATTTTCAGGTACATAGTTGCAGCTCAGGGGCCGTATTCATAAAGCATCTTAAGTATAAGTATAAGAAATTGATTGTTTACTTAAGTATAACTTAGGTTAGAAATTTATTTTACTTAAGTATATTTGTTATTCATAAAACAACTTAATATATAATTCTTGTTTTTTATTGTGGACGGAAACATTAAAACAAGAGGGCCATGATGGCCCTATATCGCTCACCTGTTATCATTGCACTTGAGGACAAGAAGGTCCTCAGAAAAATATCAAAGTCCAAAGCACAGGAACAACAATGGGAAAAAAACTTAACCAAAAAGAAAAAAAAAATCTTACAAGGTATAGATATGTCAAAATACACCTAAAATTGGAGGTACCATCCATGTTGTACCACAGAAAAGTGGTCTCGGTTTTTCCCTACGGCCAATAATAAAAAAGTTACTAAAAATAAGCTATTTATAGTAACGTAAAAGGGAAGTAATTAAAAAAAAATATTGTAAGTAAACAAAGAAGGATCTGCCAAATAAATCTGTTGACATAAATGAAATTTCAGATCAGTTTCTTCATTAGTTATGGAGATATACCCATTTTAATTTGAAATAAAGGGAGGTAATTTGACATAAAATCAGTCAATAATTATCTACCCTGATTGTCTCAGTCCAACTAATAACAATAATGAAATTTCAAAAAAGTCCTATAAGTACTTACTGATATAAATCCATTTTGATTACAATCAGGGGAGGTAATCAGATATAAAATAACTCTGGAACCTATGATTGGATCTGATTTGTCATGGAATCCAAGATTTATTGTTGTTGAAGATATTTTGGAAGTTTGTATCAAATAAAACCATAAAAGAAGTCTCTATATGGCTGCAAATGCCAAAATAGCCAATTTTGGACCTTTAAGGGGCCATAACTCTGGAACCCATGATGGAATCTGGCTAGTTGAAAAAAAGGAAGCAAGATCTCGTGGTGATACAAGTTGTGTGCAAGTTTGGTTAAAATCAAATCATAAATGAAGCTGCTATTGTGCAGACAAGGTCAAAATAGCTAATTTTAGCCCTTTCAGGGGCCATAACTCTGGATATTATATCTTATAAATTATGGGATCTGGCCAGATCAAGACAGGAACCGAGATCTTATGGTGGCACAAGTTTTGTGCAAGTTTGATTAAATTCAAATCATAAATGAAGCTGCTATTGTGCAGACAATGTTGAAATAGCTAATTTTGGCCCTTTCAGGGGCCATCACTCTGGAACCCATAATGGAATCTCGCCAGTTCAAGAGAGAAACCAAGATCTTATGGTGATACAAGTTGTGTGCAAGTTTGGTTAAAATAAAATCATAAATGAAGCTGCTATTGTGCAGACAAGGTCAAAATAGCTAATTCTGGCCCTTTCAGGGGCCATCACTCTGGAACCCATAATGGAATCTGGCCAGTTCAAGAAAGGAACGAAGATCTCGTGGTGATACAAGTTGTGTGCCAGTTTGGTAAAAATCAAATCATAAATAAAGCTGCTATTGTGCAGACAAGGTCAAAATAGCTAATTTTGGCCCTTTCAGGGGCCATAACTCTAGAACCCATAATGGGATCTGGCCAGTTCAAGAAAGGAACCGTGATCTTATGCTGATACAAGTTGTGTGCAAGTTTGGTTAAAATAAAATCATAAATGAAACCACTATCGTGCAGACAAGTAATTGTTGATGCACGGACGGACGCACGCACGGACGACGGACGAAGGGTGATCACAAAAGCTCACCTTGTCACTATGTGACAGGTGAGCTAAAAAACAACATTAATTTCAGACAGGTACAACATGCACAATTATGTTTAAAGTGCTTTTGTCTGAAAACAACACTTTAATCGTACTCACCACGCTATTTTATTTTCTGACTTAAGTCATTTCTTACGTATCTTAAGTTTTAGCTGTTTTATGACTAGAACTTAAGTTTTTACTTAGACTTAAGTTGAAATCACCACAAACTTAAGTAAAATCTTAAACTTATACTTAAGATGCTTTATGAATACGGCCCCAGGTGTGAATTTGAAATACTATAAGTAATCAAACATTTTTGTTGAATATACTATAATTTGGCGGGCGTTTTACATTTTAGGCATTTGAAATAATCACAGGTCTAAAAATCACCTGAAACAGGTGTTGCTTATACCTATGTAACAAGCACATGCACAGTAAAATGGAATAATTTACAGGGAAACTAAAAATCTGGCTTCTGCGCTTAGCCTTATGTACGTACATTTGCATGCAAACACAATCAAATGTCTCATACCTGCAGGGCATTTGTTGCAAACTGAACACCACCGAGTACAAGGAACATCATACTCCAGAATAAACTGTTCTCACCATTGTTCATAAATACCTGATAATAATTAAAGATGAAAATATCCGATCAAGTTCAAAAACCGCACAATATGATGATAATCGAATATGTTTTTCTTAAGCTTGATTGAAATACTAGTAATAAGTTTCTGTTTAGTTTTTGTTTACGTTTTCGGTCACATCGACACGATTTAGGTCATATGGCAAATTTTCTACCATTTGCTGGTGGGGGAAGATCCTAGGTACCCCTTCGGGAATTATTTCATCACAGACGGACGCAGAGTAGAACCACCGACCTTCCGTAAACCAGCTGGATGCCTTCCTCACACGAAGAATATACACCCTAAGCGAGGTTCAAAATCCACATCGGCAAGGAACAAGTTTTTCTGAAACCAGCGACCATAAACGCTTGGTCGTGGAGGCCCCTGAAAATGATAAATCTTGTGTCAAGTCGAACTGCAATGTGAATATTTGTCAGTGTTCCTTCTACCTGTCAATACACTGAAAGTTGTATAGGATTACATAATCAAGCTACTTAGTATGGTTAGTATAGGATTACACAATCAAGCCACTTAATATGGTTAGTATATAGGATTACACAATCAAGCCATTTGGTATGGTTAGTATAGGATTACACAATCAAGCCACTTAATATGGTTAGTATATAGGATTACACAATCAAGCCACTTAATATGGTTAGTATATAGGATTACACAATCAAGCCACTTGGTATGGTTAGTATAGGATTACACAATCAAGCCACTTGGTATGGTTAGTATAGGATTACACAATCAAGCCACTTGGTATGGTAAGTATATAAGATTACACAATCAAGCCACTTGGTATGGTTAGTATAGGATTACACAATCAAGCCATTTAATATGGTTAGTATAGGATTACACAATCAAGCCACTTAATATGGTTAGTATATAGGATTACACAATCAAGCCACTTAATATGGTTAGTATATAGGATTACACAATCAAGCCACTTAATATGGTTAGTATATAGGGTTACACAATCAAGCCACTTAATATAGTTAGTATATAGGATTACACAATCAAGCCACTTAATATGGTTAGTATATAGGATTACACAATCAAGCCACTTGGTATGGTTAGTACAGTATTTGACAGAGAATGAATACAAGTTATGAATAAACAGTTCTGGAAAGTTTTCTCGCCATTCAAAATCTTATTTTTATAGCTTTTAGTTAATGGAAAGATAGACTGATCATTGTAAACATCAATATAACAACTGAACTCAACAAACATGTATTATTGCCATTAAAGGCACTGGCCTCCAGATCGTTCGACAACAAAAAAGTTTTTTTAGGTATCTGGAATTAATGCTATATTTCTTAAGAACGCTTTGAAACTTGATTACTGACAGAAACACATGAGAATTAGTTGTTTTTACTACTTTTTACGATGAAAATCGATTACTCGGAATAAACTGCATCGATTATAATTTTCTATATTTAACGCGTGATGAACACTAAATCCTCCATAGCGGTATTTAAAACGACAGCGGAAAATTTATATATTGCCGCGGAGGCCTAGGTTCGATTACCGACGAGGTCATCTTTTGTTCCTGATTTCGCATTTTTAGACTAGTTTAGAAACAACAACTCATATTCTAATATTCATAATATGACCAAACTTAAATTTGAAAGAAAGATCTTTTTTTATCCAAAATCTACAGGCCAGTGCCTTTAAGTGATTTACAGATAAAAATCGCTTAGTATGGTTTTAAGTGTTCAGACAAAGATCTTTTACCGACAGAGAAACTGTTTCAAAAAGTTTGTTCACCAATCAAAATCCTATTGAGTAAAAGTCGGTTATGCACTAGCAGGTAGTCTGTTGTTAAAGTCAATTACGTATTATATGAAACCTAGACAAAATGATTTAGCTAGGACTAACAGATGCCCTTACTTTGATCATTTCACTGAAGAAGATAGCAAAAGCTGGCATTGTACAACCGTTCACAGCAGCTGACATACACCCTATCACTATAAACGGCCACTCGGGTTTATTTTCTCGTAGCATCGGGCAAAACTTCGCTCCTGGGGCTGTCTCCACCTGTTTATGAAATGTATTAATATTAAATCGCACGGAGAAACACTGCTAAAACACTAGTAGTTATATTAACAAGAACATATTGTTTTCATTAATACGTAAAACGATGGAAATTTTATATACGAAGCACTATGCTGTTTAATATACATTTAGTATAGTGCTATTTTTACCATAGCAAATCTTCCAAAATTTCAAAATTTAAATTTTTCTCTTTTCCAATAAAGGAAAAGTCATCTGAGAAAAACAAACATCAAACGTTCTTGTAGATCTAGATCAGTATTTACAAATTTAGACAAAACAAGTACCTCTTCTTCTCCCTTCTTTTCATCCTCGGCTAATCCCACCTTTGAAACTTGTTTAGAAAATTGTCTAGAAACTGATTTTTTTATTTGTTTGTTTTCTGATATAGTCCTCTTCCTCGGAATGCCATTTGGAACTAGGTCTCCATTTTCTGAAAACATGCGTAACGTAACGTAAAATAAAATATTTGAAAATAAATGTGACGTAACCTTTGAAAATAAACGTAACGTCACGTAAAATAAAACGTTTGAAAATAAACGTCACGTAGAATAAACATTTGAAAATAAACGTAACGTCACGTAAAATAAAACGTTTGAAAATAAACGTCACGTAGAATAAACATTTGAAAATAAACGTAACGTCTAGTAAAATAAAACATTTTGAAAATAAACTCCGACGTCTGACTTATATCCACGTCGTGACTTTTTCATGAATCTATATGTCAGAAAATAACTGAAGATCGTATTTTGAAGATTCAAGAAAACTATCGATGGATCAGAATCTGCTGGCTCTACAACAAATGTATCCACTTTCAAAATTAACATTTCACTCCGTTCTAGCAATTTATGTTTCTGTAATTAACAGCCAATTCAATTAAAGATGCAAATCTAGGAATAATATATAAGTCACTAGACCTTTCAACTACGAGGACTGTTCAAATATGAATGCATCTAGAACGTTATCTCTCTCAATAATGCGAAAATCACGAGGAAATTAAGATTATTGGGTAGATAAACATGTTAGCTTTACATTGATACACGTCTGGTAAACTACAGAGCTACCTCTTTAAGAGGTACTGTAAAATCATTTAAATTTCGTGGGCATGAAATTTCGTGGTTATAGTCAAAACGACAATTTCGTGGGAATATGAATTCATGGATTTCAACTTTTGAACATAAAATGAATGGGAATTTTACTTGTTCGTTGGGATTAAATTTTGTGAATTGACTCAACCACGAAATCCACGAAAATTAGTCCCCCACGAATATTAATGATTTCGCAGTATACGGTAAACTGCTGTCGCGACTTCCAAGGTAGTGCACGTCGCGATAAAAGAACATCAACAAAGGTGAGTGTCATCATATTTTTTTTGCATTTTTACAAGCAGTGTATCGAATATCAAAAATCGGGGAATGGTAGGCGATGTAGATATGATTTAACTTTACAGAGAACTTTAAGTTTGCCAATTCATTCTTAATTTGTGGTCGTGGTGATGTTTACCAACAAGCTGATTTTGCAGTAAATTTGGCCATTTCGTCATGAAAGCACTTTCATTGTCAAATACTTACATTTTAACTAATATTAAAAAGCAAACCGAGTAGGTGTGAGATAGCTGTAAAATATACAATGCATTTGGAAATAAATTATGTACCGAAAATGGTTCGGGAGTAAAATTATTCACTTTTTATTGAGAGAGATAGCTCTGTCGAGAAGGAGATAGTCATGTCGCTACGGAGATAACTCTGTGCTGCTTGAAAAGAGCTCTATGTTCATAATTTAAACGTTTTAATATTTACTTTGGGTTTGTTCTCATTTGTAATAATATAAAGTTATTGTTCCATTTGATATACATATGTATGAATTTTCCAAGTATTGTTTTGATAAGGGTTTTTCATGAGGTTATAATTGTAAATTTTGAATAGTTGTACATTCTGTTTAATTTTTTGCTCAGGTGAGTTATTGTGATTACTCAATGTCCGTCGTCAGTCGTCTGTCTGTCTCTCTGTCAACATTTAGCTTGTGTATGCAATAGAAGCGGTATTTTTCAATTGATCTTCATGAAATTTAGTCAAAATGGTTGTCTTCTTTAAATCTAGGTCGAGTAAGAAAATGTACTATCCGGGGTCAAAACTAGATCACTAGGTCAAATTAAAGAAATACCTTATCTATGCTATAGGAACTGCATTTTACACTCTATCTTTATGAAATTTGATGAGATTGTTTGTCTGGATAAAATCTAGGAAAAATTTGAATATGGGTTAACTGGAATAAAAAGCTAGGTCACCTGGTTAAATCAAAGGAAAGCTTAGAATATGTGATAGAGGCTGAAGTTTTTCATTTGATTTTCATGAAATTTGGTCAGAATGCGGATTGCCTTGCTGAAATCTAGGTTGCCTTGATGAAATCTAGGTCAACTTTTAATATGGATCTTGGATCAAAAACTAGGCCACTAGGAAAAATAAAAGATAAAATGTATTTGCAATTGGAACTGTATTTTATACCGGATAAATGCGATGCTGGCCATTTATGAAAAAAAAAATTAAACTGAAAATGCGCGAATTAAAGCCCGCGCGAAACTGCCTTTTTGGCGTTTGCGCGCAATTTCATGCTAGCGAATTTAACATGAATAAGGAAATGCTCAGGCTTGTTTTTTTTTTATAATTTCGCAATTTAAAGATGCTAGTGCTCTTACGTCATAAAATGACAAAATTCAAATTCTAAAGAAAGATAATTTTACTCAAAATCTGAAGTCACGACCCTTTCGACAAATGCGCCTGATTGGTTCAGATAAAAGATAAATTGATAAAAATGAAAATAACCGAGAATATTAGAATTTCAATTATAAAGAAAGTTCATTAATTTAGAATTCGATCACTGCAGTCATTATGTCAGTAGTTGTATGTTAAATTGAGGTTGCTAATTAAATGCGTACATTGTTAAAACACTAAATGCATTATGATTAGCCTCCACGCAAAGATGTCCTGTAAATTTGATTTAGCTGGTTAATCAGCATGACTGTTTAAAACTTTCAGATTTTAGATTCATAAGTGCATTTGAACGTGCTCGTACATTTGTGAAGTCACAGCGACTCTGATATTTGTACAAAGTTTATTTTATTTACCGGTACGTACAAACAAACTGGTCGTGTCCTTAACGAAAAGCAATTATGGTATCATTGTATTCAGATATGATTTTACAAGCCTTGTAAAATCATATCTGAATGTAATATAAGGTAGTGTAAACAAGTATCAGAGCCACTTCCACTAAAGTTACAGGCAACCCTTGCTTTTCACAAGATAATTTCACGCACTAATTATTCTCTAACTGAATTTATCTTTTTTATAGAAAAAAATAGACCATGCCGATTCTAAGAAAATATAGCCCGTTCGCTTAGATCAAGAGTGAAAGTGCAGATCTATTGATCATGGGCTTTGAGTTTGAACCCCCTGACAATTTTACAATTTATCTGTATGAGGACTTCATAGTTAGTTGCTGAGCACAAGTTAGTACTGGTGCTGAATCCAGAAGTACTTGTTAAAACGGCACTAAATACAAAACAAGCAAAATAAATATAAGAAAATATAAGCAATATATATTATATAAATGATGTATAAATATAAAAATGAGATAATTGAATTGTATCTCGTAAGTGGACATAATTACTATCCGGATACATTCAACATTGCTCAAAACTGTTAATGCAACACAGAGCTATCTCCTTAGCGACATGACTATCTCCTTCACGACAGAGCTATCTCTCTCAATAAAAAGTGAATAATTTTACTCCCGAACCATTTTCGGTACATATTTTATTTCCACATGCATAATATATTTTACAGCTATCTCACGCCTACTCGGTTTGCTTCTTAATATTAGTTAAAATGTAAATATTTGACAATGAAAGTGCTTTCATGACGAAATGGCCAAATTTACTGCAAAATCAGCTTGTTGGTAAACATCACCACGACCACAAATTAAGAATGAATTAGCAAACTTAAAGATCTCTGTAAAGTTAAATCATATCTACATCGCCTACCATTCCCCGATTTTTGATATTAGATACACTGCTTGTAAAAATGCAAAAAATGTGACACTCACCTTTGCTGATGTTCTTTTATCGCGACGTGCACTACCTCGGAAGTTGTGACAGAGCAGTTTACCGTATGCCTCTTAAAGAGATAGTTCTGTAGTTTACCAGGCGTGTGATACCACACCCATTAAAATCCGTTCACTTTAGCCGTGTCTATCGCTCGCTAAACATTGCCTACTCGTGTATACCAATACAAAAATGGTTGGAAGAAGGTCAGCGTACGCCGTTGAAATACGGTCCTATATTAAGAATCGTTGTATTCTTGGCATAGGGTGTAAAGACATTTTTGATAAAATATGTTCTGTTTATGGGCTTATTGAAATGTCTTTTTCGACTGTTATTCGAGAGTTTAAGAAATTCAAATGTGGGTTAGTTTCAACAGAAGATGCACCACATTGCCGTCGGCCGAAAACAGCAACGTCTCCAAGAGTGAAAGAAATAGTTGCTACTGAAGCAAGATACACCGCTAGGAAAATAGCTAGTATGGCTGGCATCTCATTAGGAGCAGCTCATACAATTCTGAAACGTAATTTGAAAATGAGACAGATCTGTGCTAGATGGATTCCCAATCTGTTGACTGATGAGCAGAAAAAGGCAAGCGTGCAATGCGCAAAACTGTTACTTAAACAGTTTCCAAATTACAATATACGGTCTTTCGCAAATGTCGTCACTGGTGACGAGACATGGGTTCACTTTTTTGAGCCCAAACGAAAGATTCAGAACAAAATATGGGCAACAAAGTCTGGCAAAAGACCATGCATTGCAAAGCGGACCGTGAGTGTCAAGAAGGTAATGTATGCCATATTCTTCACAACTCAGGGTCCTGCCATTCATGTTGCTGTACCTAAAGGCAATTCCGTAAATGCGAAGTTTTACAAGACTAAAGGTCTTCGAAAACTGAAGAAATATTTCAAAAATCGAAGACCCGCAACTGATTTGGCCAATGTCATATTGCTACATGACAATGCGTCATCGCACAAGGCGTCTATCTTACAAGACTTTCTGAAGCAGGAAAAGGTTGTTGTGCTCCCTCACCCTCCTTATTCGCCTGACCTTGCCCCGTGTGACTTCTTTTTGTTCCCAAGGCTCAAAAAATACCTTTCTGGTCGAAAATTTGTGCAGCGCAAACACCTCGGTTCTGCAATATTCCAATGTCTTCATAGTATACCCAGAAAAGACTTTGAAAATACCTTCAAGGATTGGATTAGAAGACTGAAACTTTGCATATCTGTCGGAGGTGAATACTTCGAAGGGTCCAAATAAAATTTTCATTGAAATCTATCAAGGATACATTTTTATGTGCTTAGATGCATTCATGTTTGGACAATTCTCGTATACATTCAGAGTCATCGTTGACCTCGTCATCTTAGTTTATACCAATTTATTTCAGCTCGATTGCGATAAAAGCTTCAAGCTTGTTTGAACCACTCTCGAGTCCATTAGTACTGCTATCCTATGAGAAGGCATGGTCGTGACTCCATTGGGACTCGAACCCACGATCCCCAAGTTCAGCGGCCGACATCTTAACCACTAGTCCAACGCTCCAGGCAAAAAAAAACTGAAATGATATGACGTCATGACTGACGTTACAAAATATTTACCTTCGTCAGCTTCTTCGACCTCTTCGTCTTCCTCAATCAGCATCTGTACGGTGACCAGCTGATGGTAAGTTCCTTGTTTTGCCATTAAATCAGAGTGTTTTCCTGACTCGACAATTACACCATCTTGTACTACATTAATAACATCTGCATTCTGAATGGTCGACAACCTATGGGCAATTACTATCGTTGTTCTACCTTGTCTTGCCTTGCAAAGAAAAAGAAGAAAAGCACACTCCTTATATATTTCAAGCGAATACTGCAAATATGCCTTTCTGTTTGTTAGTCTGTTTTGGGTTTAACGCCGTTTTTCAACAAGAAAACCTGTGTTCCTGGATTCTGTACCAGTCCAAACCTGTTCTCTGCATGTAACTACCATCTTCCCACATAAATCATAGGTGGCGGACGAATGAGTTAAAACACGATGTCTTTTTATCAAATCGTCTCGGAGAACATACGCCTCGTCCGAGGATCGAACTCAACCCCGCAATCCTTAGATCTGCGCTCTCCCTATTGAGCTAAGTGGGGTATGGCTTTTCTGATTGTATATTGAACTTACTTCCAAGACAGATAACATTTTTTGAATACTGATTGCATATAAGTAAACAGAATCTACTATGAATATATTCGGAACAGTTTTATTTTCGCTAATATTCGCGAAAAATTCCAGTCGCGATCTGCATCATATACTAAAACACATACACTTGCGTGTCGCGAATTCTTAACAAATCAAATAAGACTACTACAGGTAACCATTGAATCGCTAAATAAAGCACTAACGCATTTTACCCAATTTATAGTACATGTCGTAACATACTAAATGTCTTTTTTTACTTTTAGGTACAAATTTAACTGTTTTTTTATTATGCATTGTGTGTCGTTTTCAAGGAACTGATAAGTATGCATATACAGAGGATGGTTGAGGATATTTGTTTGTTAGGATAAGATATCTTTCAGCCAGTGAACGCTTAATTAATGCAATTTCTTCACGAGCGGCGTAGCCACGAGATAAGCTGTAATACTGTAGTGTATGGTGTTCGCGAATATAAGATATTTTGATCTTGCATCTAAAATATACAAATCTCTTTTTATTTCATGACAGACCAATTAATAGTTTCTTATTATCTGATATTTTTAAATATTCCAAAAATTCACTGAAAAGAATGTCGTAAAATAGTAGCCGGTTTGGCCTTCAGACATAAAATGCGCAAACACTAAATCTATCTTCATTACTTAAAATTCAAGATGAATCTTAAATATTCAGTGATTTAGTTGACAAAACTATTTTGACGCTCAGACTGGGAAAACTTAACAATTTCTTAAATGCATAAGTTTTGACCAACAGTTTCAAAAGTATTTTCATTTTGACCAATACCTTATCCAGGGCGTCCTGCACGGTTCTTTCACTTTGAGTGTCAAGCGCAGATGTCGCCTCATCCAAAAGCAAAATCTTCGGGTCTCTAATAAGGGCTCTGGCTATTGCTACCCTTTGTTTCTGTCCACCTGATAATTGAGCCCCTCTTTCACCAACAAGAGTATCATACCCCTTTAACGAAAAAGAGTGTAATTAATGAAGGACATCGTGTAATCAATTACTTGACTGTTATTACCAATTATCTATTAAAATAATTAATTTGTTAAAACCTAATTTAATTTGTCTTTAACTTCGTAAAATATTCCTAATGTTAAAACCATTCATATCTCATATTCAGTGTAATTAGGCGACTGGAAATTGTCATAGGGATGGTACTTTTAAATAAATTTTAATTTCACACAGGATGTGGTTACATAAATACATCCGTGTCTTGTTGCCTGCAGAAATCAAATCAGCTATAATCAATAACTTAATCATAACAAAAGTAACTATTGTCAAGGGTGCGTAAATGACCTGCGAGATACAAAATCAACATATTACCTGAGGTAGTTTCGTAATAAAATCATGACAGTTAGATTCCTTTGCAGCTTGAACCATTTCCTCATGTCTGGCATCAGGTCGACCAAGCAAGATATTTTCTTTGATGGATATCCCGAAAAGAATTGGTTCTTGTGAAACAACGCCGATTTTATTCCTGAGGCTTTTCAAGTTCAAGCCCCGGATGTCTCTACCATCAACAGAAATCTGTAAAAAGAAACAAATTACCTAAATGTTGTTGACATAATAGAAACATATGATTTCCATAGTACATGAGAAACAAGTGAATGAAGTATTGCCATGCAATACAAAGTCCCCTACAGGAAAGCACCTAATTTTCTCTAGTGCAGTATAACATAATGAACTGATATCTGTCAATGATGTATAAACAATATTGTACTATATATATACAATATGTTATAACAACACACTTGGATTAAAATTGCATATATAAAAACCCACAGTTGTTTTCATATTGATTTTTTTTTGGCAGATTATAAAAAAGTTATCACATAAGTATTTATAGTAACAACAAAGGGAAATTAATCCTAAAAAAAGCTATATAATATAAGTCCACAAGAAACTCTTTACCAGGTAGAGATAGTCAAAATACACATAAAAATTGAATGTAACATGCATGTTGTACCACAGAAAAGTGGTCTCGATTTTTTTCTACGGCCAGTAATAAAAAAGTTACAACATAATCTATTTATAGAAAAACAAAGGGACGTAATTCTAAAAACAAGGGTGCCTCATGGTGGTGAACATTTGGTCCAAGTACATCAAAATCCCTCCATGCATAAAGAAGAAATGCTCCAGACAAAGTCATTCTTGAATTAGACCTTTGACCTCTAAATATGACCTTGACCTTAGACCTAGGGACCTGGTTCTTGCGCATGACAATCTGTCTTATGTTGGTGAACATTTGTACCAAGTTATATCAAAATCCCTCCATGCATGAAGATGAAATGCTCCAGACAAAGTCTTTCTTGTGTCTGACCTTTGCTCTCTAAGTGTGACCTTGACATTAGACCTTGGGCCAGGGTTTTGCGCATGACATGTTGTCCCATCCAGGGGAATAGTTGTGCCAACTGATATTTAAATCCTTTGTGCATGACAAAGTTATACACCGGACAGGAAAAGAATCCTATTGACATTTGATCTCCAAGTGTGACCTTGACCTTTGAGCTAGGGTTCTGGGTGTTGCGCATGACACGTCGTCTCATCATGGGGAACATTTATGCCAAGTAATATTGTAATCCCTTGATGGATGGCAGAGTTCTGGATCGGACAGGAAAAAAACCTTATTGACTTTTTTGACCTCCAATTGTGACCTTGACCTTTGAGCTACGGGTTCGGGTTTTGCGCAGGACACATTGTCTCATCATGGGGAACATTTGTGCCAAGTAATATTAAAATCCCTTCATGGATGGCAGAGTTATGGACCGGGCTGGAAAAAAACTCTGTTGACCTTTGACCCCCAATTGTGACATTGACCTTTGAGCTAGAGGTCCATGATTTGCGCATGACACGTCGTTTTATCATGGGGAACACTTGTGCCAAGTGATATTAAAATCCCTTAATGAATGTCAGAGTTACGGACCGGACACGAAACAGAACCTGTTCATGTTATGTTTACATTTGACTGCTAAGTGTGACCTTGACTTTTGAGCTAGGGGTCTGAAAGTTATGCATGACACATCGTCTTATTATAAGGTACGTTTGTTCCAAGTAATATTAAAATCCCTTCATGGATGGGAGAGTTATGAACCGGACAGGAAAAAAAGCCGTGTTGACCTTTGACCTCCAATTGTGACCTTGACCTTTGATCTAGGGGTCCGGGTTTTACGCACGACACGTCATCTCATCATGGGGAACATTTGTGCCAAGTAATATTAAAATCCCTTCATGGATGACAGAGTAATGGACCGGACACGAATTTGCGGACGGACTGACGGAAAAGCGCATTCCTAAAGTCCCCGAAACTGGTTTTCAACCAGTAGGAGACTAATAATGAAACAGATAAAGACCATCTCGAATTCAGGTCGCTACTATAAAACCTTCTTATACATGCCATTATATTCTCTTCCCATTTAACAATAATAATCATGTGTAAGTTTGCCATACGCAGTGATCTTCCTTGCCGCTACGCTCTCTCATTGGGTCGGCATTAATTTTCCCGCAATGAGTGTACGCACGCATTGAATGTACACTATTAAACCTTCGTTAAACCCTAACCTCTAGTCAGTATATTGTACACTCAATACGTGCGTACATCCAATAGGGGCGATTTAATGTTGGCGTCTCCGGACAGCGTAGCGGCAAGGGAGATCACTGCGTAGGAGTTTGATTCTGTCAACCAAGACCGCCATTGTGGCCTTAGACAATAGGAGACGTTACTAACTTACTATAGGTAGGGTTGTTATTTTTGTTCAAATGTTTAAATCTGTGAATACATAGTATGGCTGTAAATCTTACACTTCCTCTATCAGGATCATAAAATCTTTGTACAAGATTAACAGCTGTAGATTTTCCACACCCGCTAGGTCCAACAAGTGCTACTGTCTGCCCGGGTCGCACGGTCATGTCGAAACCTTTCAAAACCTGAAAAAGAATAATTATTACTGACTTTGATAGATATGTTAATGTGTTTATTTTGATTTTTTTGTTGGATTTAACGTAACACCGGCACAATTATAGGTCATATGGCGACTTTGTAACTTTTCACAGTGGAGGTGCCCTTCCGTAAGCCAGCTGGATGGCCTCCTGACATGTAAAACACAACAATAATAAGGCTCGAACCCACATCAGTGCGAGGCAAATGATTCAAAGTCAGCTACCTAAACCACTCGGCCATGGAGGGCCCTAGTATAAAACATTGTCTTTCTTCTTATATAATGTGATTACCATTACTGAAGTTAGTTATTTTCTTACCGGCACTTCTTTTCTAGTCGGATAAGTAAACTCGACATCTTTGAATTCTATATTTCCATGTATATCCGCCAGGATCTCCCCATCACGCGAGCTAGCGTCAATTTCTGGGTCCTGTGAAAAAAACAACAACATTTTTATACGTTGTCAATCATGCCGATCAAATGTCTTAACATGGAAACTAATGTTGGAAATGAATAACTATCTTTGTTATCATGTCAATAAACTACTACAACATGGAAACGTACCACTGGAATCATGTCAGGTAAGCTTCAAAACTGCAAATAACGCCAATGAAACATGTCAACGTCAAAACTCACATTCAGTCCTTTTTATCATATCATAGGAATGTTTCAACATAAAAAGCGTTTGCAATTAAATAAATTATATGTTTTACTAAAGAATCTCGATCATATTAACTGAAGTTGTGAGCGATATAATTGATACGTTTCAGGTCAATTGATAATCAGAACATGGCTCGGACATTCTCTGTAAATTAAATGAAACATTGAAGACAGAATGTGACATTCTTTGTGATTTCAAAGAAGTATTTCAAAATAGAAACTTACATTGTCAATAATGTCAATCAGAACGGCGGCAGCACCTTTTGCCCCGGCTATTGACGTGACGTGAGGAGTGATGTTGCCGATGGAAAATGTACCAATCAGCACACAGAAAAACACCTGCAAGGGAGATAAATGTAAATGACATAATGGCAGCTTCTAGTGAAGAGAAACAGTGTTATAAGGAACATATTTAACCCTTACCCTGATAAATTTCAACAATGAACTTGTCCATCTTTCAATTTGGACAGTACCATTAACGGTGCTTACCAAAAAGATATAGATTGAATGGCGAACAGTGCAGATCTTGATCAGACTGAACGGACATGCTGGCTGATCAAGATATCGTGTCCATTATGATAAGGGTTTATGGTCCCATAGGGAAATATTTCACTCCAAGAACGTTAGAAAAATAACAAAATCTCTCTGAAAAGGTAATGATCACATAAGGTACAGTTAAAAAATTACTGGGCAAAAAACTTGTTGACTTTTTTTAGTTTTATGAAATGATTATTTACTGCTTTTTTAATGTAAAGTGTCTGCCTTTGCACCATAAACGTTCACCGTTAAATTACTTTAATTTTGAATACATTACTCATGTCCAAGACCTGGGACCGTATTCATAAAGCATCTTAAGTATAAGTTTTGACTTAAGTTGAAGATTTTACTTAAGTTTGTGGTGATTTCAGCTTAAGTCTAAGTAAAAAACTTAAGTCCTATTCATAAAACTGCTAGAACTTGAGAAATAAAATGACGTCGTGAGTACGATTAAAGTGTTGTTTTTCAGATAAAAGCACTTTAAATATAATTGTGCATGCTGTATCTGTCTGAAATTAATGTTGTTTTTTTTTCAATGTTTTCGTCCACAATAAAAGCCAAGAATTACTTATTAAGTTGTTTTATGAATAACAAATATACTTAAGTAAAATAAATTTCTTACCTAAGTAATACTTAAGTAAATAATCAATTTCTCATAATTATACTTAAGATGCTTTATGAATACGGTCCCAGGCAAGTATTATTAAGAAGTATGTTAAAGAGTTAAAGTTTTGACGCTGCTCTACAGGCTGAACTTTACTGCTCCCTAGTCTTTGTTTCTTCTGTTTAAATCAAAACTGACAAAAATGTTGGCTTTTAATATTATAGTGAAGGAAGACTCAAGTTTCCGAAACAGACATTATTTCAGGCCTCTAGGTAGAACCACCTACTTTCCGTAACCTATGTGTGAGGCTTCCTCATATAAAACTAGATGCCCACGGGCAACATGTCGAGCCCGCCAATTGTCAAAAGGACTGATTGCGGCAAACATTTCTGTCAAGTTATTTAAGTACATCTCCATTCATGGCTAAGTTACAGCCTAGACAAGAGAAACTGCGTCAACTTTTGACCTTTGACCCCTAAGTGTGACCTTGACCTTTTAAGTACTTACGCCTGACAGACTGTCTCATTGAGGCAAACAATTGTGCCAAGTTATTTAAGAAACCCTCAATCCATGGCTGAGTTACAGCCTGGACAAGGAAACCTGCACCAAGTTTTGACCTTTGACCTTTACGTATGACCTTGACCTTTGAGTTAGGGGTCTGGCAGTTGCACGTGACACTCTGTCTCATTGAGACAAACATTTATGTCAAAATAGAAAAAAGATTGATCTATGCCTGGCAAAATTACAGCCCGGACAAGCTCTAAAATGATCTTTGACCCCCAAATGTGACCTTGACCTTTGAGATAGGGACCCGAGGTTTGTGCACGACACTCCGTCTCATAGAGGTAAACATTTAAGCCAAAGAAAAAACGATTGCTCCATACTTACCAAAGTTATGGCCTGGACAAGCTCTAAAATGACCTTTGACCCCTAACTGTGACCTTGACCTTTCAGATAAGAACCTTGGGTTTGCACATGACAATTTGTCTCATTGAGTTAAACATTCTTGCCAAAAATAAACAAGATTCCTCCATGCATGTCAAAGTTATGGTCCGGACAAACAAATCCGGATGGACGGACGCACGCACATACACCGAACAGCCATTTGGACAACTATGTCTTCGCTTCCGCAAGCGGGCTCGACAAAAATGTTTTACACACCAAACGAGACCTTGAGACCCAAGTTCAAGCTCAAGGTGTGCAATTTATAGTTACGTAATAATACACATATATGAGGGCAAATATGTGTACTTGACGCTGGACCCAACCCCAAAACCCTCCCTCCCCGACCCAGGAGTAGAAAAGCGAGTGATTCGAAGTCAAAAAGCTTCATTGTCTATGTGTATATTCATAGGGCACGCCCATTTCAAATAAAAATATCTGATATTTATATAAGTCTTTACCGTTAGAACTTTTCCTCCTGTCATGTCTCCAGATTTTACTTGCTCTGTACCATACCTAGAATTAACAGATAGGCGGTGGAATGTTTATGTTTTATGGTTACACGATTTACAACTTCACAGAGAAATTTATACAAAATGAATACAGTTTAGATTGTGTACATATATAACAACCTTTTTGGCGCGAACTAACATTTGCATGGTCCGCTATACATCATTCTAGAGAATCAGCTCAAAGTGAACACATGTATCTTCTCGCTGTTTTATAACTATTCATATATTGTTTGTTGAAATCTGCGTATTTTTACGTTTGCTATTGTTGTATTACAATTCGCATTGTTTCATGTTCGTGATTTTACTTTTTTTTGTTTTAGGGTTTTCTTTATGCGAACTACACCAGTACTATGTCCAGTAAAAATAAATGGGAAAAACTACAGCATAATTCTTTGTTCGTTTGTTTAAGGTTTAACGTCGTTTTTCAACAGTAGTTCAATCAGTTATATAACGGCGGAGACTTAATATAACTAGTGTTCCTTCATTGTGTACCAGTACAAACCCGTTCTCCACAAGTGACTGCCAACTTCTCCACATGAATCAGACGTGGAGGACGAATGATTGCAGACACAATGTCACGGAGAACATGCGCCTAGCCCAAGGATCTAACTCACGACCCCGCGATCCATTATCTGAGCTAAGTGGGCAGGCTACAACATAACTGAGTTCACCACCAAACCCTATTCATTTAAAAAATAGAAAAATGTATTTTTTTAAAGATAAAAAATTACAGGTATTGTGTACAGTACTTACCAAAACGCCAGGGCGTAGGCCGAGAACATGACAAGCATGGTGAATCCTACACCGAATCCAGAAACGTAGGACTTTCTGATACCCAGTTTCTTACAGTAGTCAAGTTTCTCCTCGTATCTAATGGTAGAGAAAAGATATAAAATATGCATTTGGAATAGTATTAGTTTATGCTCATAATATCTATTCATTTATTTATTTATCTATTTATTTAATATCGTCAAATACCCAAGACCAAAAAATGTTAAGTTATTGCGTACATGGGTGAAATACAGTTTGATTTTGCATGTAAAACAAAAAAAAAGTTGTTGTTTTTTTATGTTTTGACTAAAAACCATTTTATGGTTTCTTACCAGTGAAAAACACATTTGATACTTTTCACTAGGAGATTACCAGATATATTTCACACTGCAATGTTCCGATGATTCACTGCGAAACTTGTGATAACTTTTAATTCAACGTCCTTGTTTCGAGAAAAGATGGCGCGTTTCGCATAGAAGATATAAGCTTTTAAGTCCTGCATTTAACCGTTGAAAGTCACCACAGTTCTGATATTATGATTAACCAATCGTGTTTTCTAAATCGTCCGATATTCCTGTAACGGTTTGTGATTTAATATACAAATTTACCTTTTTAAGTCCTGATTTTGACCGTTGAAAGACGCCACAGTTCTGATACACGACAACACCTCCTCAGCCACACCGCCACCTTCTGCGTAAATCTCCTGTTCTCTCTTGGAAAAATTTGCTATCAGCTGAAACGTATTATATCCGTGCAACGATCTGTTTTTGTCAAATTCATGAATACAGACATTTACGTATAACTGCTTTTGCTGGGTTTAAGGTCACAATTATAGGTCATATGGCGACTTTCCAGCTCTTTATGGAGGAAGACCAGAGGTGCCCCTCCATGCATTATTTCATTACTAA
The DNA here is from genome assembly GCF_021730395.1 of Mercenaria mercenaria. Classification (NCBI taxonomy): domain Eukaryota; kingdom Metazoa; phylum Mollusca; class Bivalvia; order Venerida; family Veneridae; genus Mercenaria; species Mercenaria mercenaria. The sequence continues at coordinate 14,364,101 of NC_069378.1, forward strand.
TCAAAACCTAGGTAGAACCACCGGCCTCCCACAAGCTAGCTAGATGGCTTCCTCAATAATTCAACGCCCCGAGTGTACCAGTAAAATATTGAACAATACCATTTCAGATAAGCTTCTCAACATATTAACAAGAGAATAGCATTCTTCTTGCGTTTGAAAATGTATGTACATGTAGCAGAAGCGTGTTTGAGTTAAACTAACTGCAAGTGTGCGTGTAGCACGTGTAAACTGCTCCATGCGACATGTAAGTTTGAATTAATTATCCCTTATTATACTGGACACGACTGAGTCTGTCTTTGCGACCAGTGTGGATCATGATCAGACTGCACTGTTCGCCTTTCAGTCAGTATCTTTTTGATAAGCGCCACTTTTAACAGCTAATGGTACTGTCCAAACTGAAAGACGGACACGTTCATTATAGAAATTTAGCAGGGTGAGGGTTAAAAACGTATCTCCTATATATTATTGCGATTCTAATATGATTTATATAAAGAGCATTTGGTAGCGCTATTCCTTGGTTTCTATTTAGTTGCCAAATCACGTGCTTTAATTCCGCTGTTTTATTTAAGGGATCGCTAAAAAATAAACAACTTTTTTTTAAAGTAACTTGCTTTGCGTTCATGTAATTACTTATTACGAAAGTAAACATACAAAGGTATCAATTGTCTTTGCCATATATAATTTCATATTCGTATTTCATACTTTTTGATTCGGTATTTTGTATTGTATGTACAGTGGAACCTCCTTAATCCGAACTCCTCTATTCCGGAAACCTCTCTGAACCGAACAATTTCCTTGGTCCCGATATTCTTATTCATTCTTTATAAAAACAATATAGTAACTTATCATTTATATGCGATTCGTATTTTCTCTTCAATACAAATAATGATTGCAGTACTGATAACACGTGTAAACCATAGTAGTGATAATTGATCGTCACGATGTTTGTTTGTTTGGTGTAGTTTAACGTCGCACTGACACAATTCAGTCATATGGCTACTTTCCAGTTTTAATGGTGGAGGAAGACCCCAGGTGCCCCTCCGTACATTATTTAATCACGGATGGACCTAGGAAGAACCACCGACCTTCCATAAGCCAGCTAGATGGCTTTCTCAATGAAGAATTCAACGCCCCGAGCGAGGCTCGAGCTCACATCGGTGAGGGGCAAGTGATTTGAAGTCAGCGACCTTAACCACTCGGACACGGAGGCCCCCTACCGTCATGGTGACCTCCGATGCAATAATATATCATATAGTAACACTTGATCAAGCATGAAAATACACATCAAACATACTTTTGATAAAAAAGCTCCACCAATAGCAAGCAATGGCGACAATGACATCATAACCAGAGAGAGCTTCCAGCCTTTCCAAAACCCGATAGCAAACCCAGATGAAAACTGAGCCAGGAACTGTATTGCGTAACTAAATTTGTCGCCCAGGCCCTCGCGGACTCGCTCGAGATCACTACAATGAAAAAATGTTATCAGATGAAGTGTTTATCTATAAATCTGATCAAAAATATTCTTTAAGTGCATTTCCGGCATTTTCACAAGACCAAAGTAAAAAAATAAAGAAATAATGGGGCAGGTGTGTGTGTGTGGTGCGGGAAAGGATATTAAGAGACAATATCTACGAACACAAGACATAAAGTAGTATTTTGGATGAGGGTGGGGGATGCGGTTGGGGAGATGGGACATATTTTCACAAAAACGAACGCCAGAGTTACGTGACATATGTCATTAGGTTATTATTACCATGGTGAAGAAGTGTGTGATGTTTTATTCAGTTGTAAAGTGTACTTTCTGAGACATTAACTTCGCTGACAATCGCGAACAGAATATTGTTAAAGAAGAAAAACATTGGCATGGTGACACACCCTAAAGATCGCTGGAATTAATCGAAGCAGATATACGTAATTAAGCTTTTTAAAAAGATCTGTCAATAGAAAAGAATCTAGGTGTCTTTTGTAAGAACACAACAATTAACACCAATTCATACTAGAATACGAAAAACTTTGTAAATCTCAAAGAACGTTTTCAAACATAAATATTTTAGCATTACGATATAGCGTGTTATGCTGAATTTGTTTATTAGCATTTTATATCAATTGAAAATCATGAAATGTAAAAGAGATAAGTTATGTTCGTTTACTCTAAAATATGTGGGTCAAAACTCCTCTACTAATCCGTATGTGAACATCTAAGACTGGCCTAAACCACGGCTTTCTTCAAAAAAAAATAAATTTGGATATTTCTGAAGAGGTATTTTCAACAAAGTCTTACTCGGCTAATCTAGTAGTTAGTTCTCCGCTTTGGTGAACATCAAACCAAGCAATTTCTTGCCGCAAGATGGCGCGGAAAAACTGCTTCCGTATCCGGTGAACCTGTCTCTCACAGGCTACTGTCCAACATGCAACCTAAATTGATAAAGAACACGTCGATCTGCTGAAGATTTGAATTACACAGCGTATAGCTACGTTAACATATTAATTTTTGTCTTTCCAAATGCTGATGTTTTCTGACTGCAAATGGTGTAGAACACGAAGTAAGGCGTTATGTAATCGAAATTGCAGAAATTGTGTCAAATTTAAAGAGGTAAAAGTGAATACTCCCTGAACGACAAAATTGATAACAGAGACTATAATCTAAATAACAGTTCCTTAAATGTAAATAGAAAGCTACATTATTTCTATTGAGACATTATTAAGATAAACACAGAAAAACAGAAAAACGCTTATATATATAATAAGTTGTTTCAGACGTGGACACGTCTCCATTAAAATTCGAGCAGGAAAAATGTGTAAAGAAGAGGACTTACATGTCCGTGACAAATGATGCTAGCAATTATGTTTTACATACTTGTATATATGAGGCCACGAAGACAGCGGCACCAATGTAGATGTAGTACAGAGAGTATTTTGTCATGTCAGAGTTAAATTCGTCAAACAATGCCGACGTGTCATTCGGATTTATGTCAGATACATTTACTGAAAAATATAAATGCAAGATTATTCTTTACACAAAATGAGTCAATATTCCATTAAGTCAGCTTTAAAAAACACCAATATTAACATTACTAGTTTCAGTGGTGCATCTGTCACATTTAAGAAATGATTTTTTTGAGCTCATGCGAAATGAACGACAGAATATGATCGGCAAACCCATTTCGCATGAACTTCGAAACATATCATTTCTTATATCTACATTTAATTTCCTTCCAATTTGTAAACAAGTTTTTTTTATATATAATTTGCGTATATTTCGATGTATTTAACATTAGAATAAGCTTTCCGGTCACTAATTTCGCTACACAGAGCAACTTTGACGACATCTATGGAACGTTCTACCTGATTACACGCAAGCAGCATGTTATAACAATGCAACGTTATCGATTACAGCGCATTTCAAAAAACGACCGTCACGGACAGGCAGAATGTAGATATTTATAAATCTTTTCTTAGATAATTTTCTTAGTTTTCATATAAATATTCAAATTGCCCCTTTTCAAAAGTATTAAACAATGAACGACTGATTTCGACTTTTAAGTTCGTGGTCCTTGAATATGTTTCATGTTTTTTGGTTGCTGGTAAAGCTAAGTTATTATGTTGTGTTTTGTCTTTCCAACTTTTTATGTCTTCTGAATTCATCAGGTATTATGAATACGTAAGAAAATATCTAACACTATGACCGCGTGCTAGTTTAAACTAATCTACAGTAAGACGCTTTGGAAGCTTAGAACACAACTTGAGAGAATGATGGTAGACACGGCAGCGGCTTGTTTGAATCTGTCCTTGACAGGTCATTAAATGGGTCACCTCCTCATACCCCCGTACACCGGGTCAGCTTAAACGGAACCCTGGCATCAAGAACATTTAAATAACTCTATGATACCAAAGGACCAAAAACAGAAACATTACTAAAATGCTACCATTTATGAAAGAGTCAGTCATGTCACCAAAGAAGATCATTAGCACTGGCCAACCAGCACCATGTACCATGGCTGCCAGCGATCCTATAAACATCAGGAAAATGTCCAAACAGTCGGACGTCCGGAACTGAAAGTAACAAAAAAGTCATTAATACTAAGTGATTTTGCAAGATATGGACGTTCTTATTATTTGTAGGTTTCATTATAAATTAACTACTATATACCTTACCATAAATAGTAACAAAAAAGCCGTTTAAAATGGTCATTATGGCCGACATCGGTGGATCCAAAATGGCGCAGTGTGCCTCACGCGCCATAATCATAATGGCCTCAGGTAACCGGAACGTCAACGCGTTCTGACGTTGACGTCATGAAGCATCGTCATTATGGCGTGTGAAAGAGTGCTGAATCATTTTCAGATCGATTGTCAAATAATAAATGCATTGTGATGAAAAAAGCAATTCAAATGATACTTTTAAGTGTGATGAAAATATGCAAAAACAAATATAAAGCAAAGGCATATAATAAAAAGGGCAACAAAAACCCGACTCGCTGTGCCTTCTAGCCATAATGGCACACCTAGTTTCGTAATGGCCCAACCTAGAAGGCACAACCAAGCTGTATATTAACCTCTAGGTATATTCAAGAATATCAGACAGTATATAGAGTAGTAGGAAATCCAGCCCCCGCTCCTCCAACTAAAAATTACTAACATACATCTAGTACGCTAAAGAACCAGGTAAGCTTCTGGAATTGGAGGGTCATCTGTATCTTGCTCTATCCTCCCACTAACAGTCTTCTGGAGGGGTTTCTCACATGGATTACCAGTGGCGGCTATAAATAAACTTACAAACAATCTAACTTACCAGTTGTCCGAATGTCGCTGTTTTCTTGTCATCTTTCTTTTCATCTTTGCTTGTATCTCTGAAAAATAAGAACAAAATCTAAAGACGGAATGGCATCTAAACAAAAAATGCCTGTCTTACCATAGGCTCTTACTAAAGGTGCATGCCCGAAAGAACTACTTCAAAATATCATAATTTTCATTTCATATGTAAAGGTATATTGAATATTCAGAACAATAAAATAGGGTTATTATTATAGTAGCTTGATTTGGTATACTTCTGCTCGAGTGGATTTTGCCAGGTCGGATCAAAATCCACGAGAGCCGTATACAAAATTCCATTATAATGACCCTGTTAATAATATACACCTCCATCTTTGTGTCTGTTATTTTGTTATCGAACAAAATCTTCAATGTTTATCGAAGTTTTGTGTCAGGCAATGCATATTAGATGAAAGTAGTCCTGCAAGGTACAATACGGATTTTTTTTCTGCCTGTTCGTATTTACTTCTGAAATACTAGCCGTATTTTGACAGAATTTATAATTGTAAATGATAATTCATAATGACCTAAACTACAACTAGATTTTTTTTTGTTTTACTTATTACATGAGCCGCGTCGTGGGAAAACCAACATAGTCTGGTCAGGATCCATGCTGTTCGCTAACGGTTTCTCTAATTGCAGTAGGCTTTAAAAACGAACAGCATGGATCCTGACCAGACTGCGCGGATGCGCTGGCTGGTCTGGATCCATGCTGGTCGCAAAGCCACTATGTTGGTTTTCTCATGGCACGGCTCACATCACAAAAGCGTTGACTAATCCTCGGTGCTTTCTGCAAATTATACAGACTTAGGGCGTGTGTGTTTTCTAAATAATTACAGTAACTGCATTAACCACGCCGAATCACATTTTTCTACATTTTTCTGTCACTTACCAGCAAATGGGAATGCATTCTAATTGGAAAGAAATTACATAAATCTTGAGACATGTCCTTTTAAACATTAAACATGTGCAAAAATCACACCTTACCGTAAGTTATGTTATGTCGTGTATTGGACATGCGAATGAAGAACAAACGTCTTTTTGTTACTCAAGATAAAGGTTTGATTGCAAATTTAACACTAGGTGATGGCGAGATGGACGCAGTCCAACACACAAGTGTTCCATTTCGTTTTATTTCGTTTTAAGGCGTGCGAAAAGCACAAAAAAGGATCGTTTTATTCCAGTACTTGATTTTTTGTTACACACTGTCAAACTTGGTAAAATCAAACATTGAATCACTGATAAGCCTAATTGTAGTTTTCAATGTCTTTTCATTTAACCGAACAAAACTTAACAGTGTTCTCATAAAATGATAAATACAGACCATGTTTTCGATGGCAAGAAAAAGCATTTCATTTAAAAGTGTTCATGACAATATATATTACGTGCACGTTCAATGTCAAGAGTTGGATCTTTTGTTAATCATTTTTAATTTATAATTGTATTGAAAACTTGTCATCAGTTTGGTGAGTAATTTCAAAATTAATGTGAGACTTTGATAATTTATTTTTCATTGACAGTTGATAAACCTTTACATAGTCTATTTACCTAATTGTTCATTTCCGTCTGATCTTTGGTCATTTGTTCATCATGTCTAAAATTAGCAATGAAAACATAAATTTCGTTATGTAAGGTACACATCGTTCATGATTCAGATAACCTAGATTTTAGTTTAACTCATAGTTTGTAACAATATTGTGAACGGGTCGCTACTTAACTCCATATTTGATAAAATTTCCTTATTGACATAGCCTACAAAATCTGTCACCTCCATACGTTGGTAGATTTTTGTCTAAATGTTGTACTGACCGATAGTTTTTCATCTGATACTCCTAGAAAGAATTTTTAAACCACCAGTATTTTGTGCTACTGTAAAATATAAATATCATGATGATGCCCAAATGGGGTTTATATATCCGTGTAAAAATACATTCAGTCCTTAAAAAATTCAGTCAGCTCAAATCATACTAACTGAATTTCATAGTCTGTTAATTTATTCAGATAATTAAAAGAAAAAAATACATGCTGAATCAGTTTAAGATAATATTTTGTTACATCCCTTTAGATAGGATAGATATGGCAACGTATAAGTATCAGTATAGACTGATTTAAAACAGCTATGAACTTAGACAGGGTTTTATAGCACAAACGTTAATGCTATTTTTTCCGTAGTTCGAGACGTACGAATCTTCTCAAGACAAAAATTTAACTTTTCTTTGTACCGTAAATTATACGAAATGCATTGGTGACTAAACATGTTTATTTTAAATATTTCTAGCACTCAAAAGTTTAAGGACATTTAGTATTATGTTTGTATTTGTATTCCTTAATGAATTTTGATGTAACACCAAAATGTTTCGAAGAAATCAGTTAGTTGCCATGTGGGTTGCTTTCTATCATCAACGGTATTGTGGCCTTAAAAAAGTGTTTGTTTTCGGTATCCCGACCCATCCTAAAAATTTGCCACGACCCTAAATGTTTTTATGGCGTTGGAAAAAAGAAATTCGATATTTTTGCTATTTTTTTTATACTTTTTGCTTTGTGTTGCTCTTTCTCATTGTAAAAAAATTAATTAAAAAAATCTTTTTTTTTTTTTGGTGGTGGGGGGTGGGGGGCCTATTACCGGAAACAAACAATATTTTTTAGCCTTATTAAGAAATCGAACGAAACGCCGCGACAAAATGTTAGAGTATCTATCTTTTATCTTTCGATAGTTCAGTAAGTGTGTCATGCTCATTTGATATGGCGGTACATGTATCATTTATCGACTTATTTGGCACAATATGGTCAATATATATCAAGTTTTAAAGGCCCATAATCAACAATCCCAGTTATTGTATATCTCTAGCAGACTTTAATTGTCATCTTCTCTTCACCTATAGTGTCTGACATGAATTTCACCCTTCTTAGATAAAGAGATAGCCACACTTACAGTTATTATACGACTACGAATCTTCCAATCTGTTATTATTTAAATGTACTAAAAATAAATTATGTTAAGACTAAAACAAGTAAAGATGAAAAATTACGTATAAAAATAACAAATAATAATTGACAGATGAAAATTGAAACTGATGTAGGTAAAATGTGAAACAAACCCTTCCTCTTTGGTTTCCACAACAACTTGTTTTTCACTTTTCCCGTTGGGAATCTTTTCCGACGACATGAATTCTTTAAATATTTAAGACTATATATACACTATTAATAATAAATATGTACTTTATCATGAATATATCAAATTTTTAGTTATTTTCCTTTTCCATATATTCCGTTAACAGTAAATTCTGTTTTTTTTTCTGAATCACTTCTAACGTTAATATAATTGTACTTTTTAGTATGTAACCTTTCGGAGCACATATGGACTTTCTTACTGCACTGTAGCATCTACAATAAAACTGCGGAATGTTAAGACTTGATTCACATTTAAAGCAACATACCGGTAATGTAAACAAACCTTCGGTGGTACTGATAAGATAGAAAGGTTAGAACTAATATTAGAAATTTTGTAAACGAATTTCGCCAGCCGAAAGACACTCTCATTTGAATACTTAATACAAGGTATAAATCATATAACTTGTTTCTGTTGGAGCCGCCGTCAATTCTTCCAGTTTCGCGAACTAATACAATCGCTAACAAAGTTTTTCGAAGCCTTTTTTTTAATTTCTAGTGTGGTGATTGATTAGAAACTGAGAGAAAGGTAAGGCAGGAAACACTGAATACTGATTGGTTCACATCACTTCATTTATCAAAATGCTAAATTTAAACAGAGTGTAGCTGAATATATTTTGATTTTACAGCACTTTTAAAAGTTGGGAGACGATGTTCGGTAAGGCCGACCTTGAACGTAGTGGACCCGTAACGACACTCGGCTATTTCCGTTAGACAATTCGTAATTCTTCGGACGTAATGTAGCTCTACGCGCACGTATCTTTCCGGAAAAAAACGGAGAATACCGAAACGGATAATACGTATTTTAGCGAGAGTCAACACGGATCTACTACCTTAAGAAATATAAAGAAATATATCCGTGGAATAGAAATTTTACCTCAGATAACCTCGTTTACAAAATAATTTTATTTGGCTTTAACGAAACCTGATGTCGAAATTACAACATGTCAATTGAACGAAAAATTTTCAGTTCTCCCCTTCGAAATCTTAAAAACAAATATATTTGTATGGAAATATTGGTTCATTTTAACGACAATATTCCGCAAGAAAATTCAAAACCAAATAATGAGTTCTTATCATTTGTGAATTGAGAATTCGAAGCATTAAAATTGTATTTTGTTTATAAATACGAATCAATATTTTGATTTAGATGAAACAAGTGTACTGTGGGCTTGGTACTTCTTCGAACAGCTATCAGAATCGAAAATAGGTTCTTAATTTATGATGATGATGATGATGATGCCCTTATTATTTGCCCTAGCCCCAGTATAAACTTTTAAAAAACGATTTGTTTTACTTCGCTGGTATTTACTACACTTTACGGTATTCGCTGATAAAACATTTAGTACGTGTACGTTCACTACAGTGTATATTCAAGTTCAGTAATGGGCACATAAACTGATAAAAAATTTCAGTCTGTATGAGTAATACTTCGAAATGAAAATTCTAGTATTCTACGGTCCAGATTTAATAAATGGAAGCTCGTATTTGGTAACAACAATGAATTATTAATCACTGTCACTTTTAAAAAACGATTTGTTTTACTTCGCTGGTATTTACTAAACTTTACGGTATTCGCTGATAAAACATTTAGTACGTGTACATTCACTACAGTGTATATTCAAGTTCAGTAATGGGCACATAAACTGATAAAAAATTTCAGTCTGTATGAGTAATACTTCGAAATGAAAATTCTACGGTCCAGATTTAATAAATGGAAGCTCGTATTTGGTAACAACAATGAATTATTAGTCACTGTCATATCAACAGGAATAGAGACTCTTTTTGTTTAATGTACACGAAACATGTGCAATAAAGTGGTTTAGTTGTCCGCCTCGGGAGCCGTTTCAATGTGGCTGATGGTTTAAGTCGCACGATCGGCCCGATACCTGGACACTAATAAGAGAAAAGATTCGGGATGTACAGAGGTATCTCAGGCAAGCTCCAGGTTGTGTAAAAATCATATTGTACGCGCCCGACATTTTAACCTTTAACCTCAGCCGAGCGTAAAATGATATCATGACCAATTAAGGTCAATTTGATAACACAATTCATGACTAATACCGTAATAAAATAACCACAGTTTATCACATCAATGACACACTGAGATAAAAGAAGGACTATTTCACAATGTAATTATGAAATGAACTGATTATCATTTAATTGTATAAATAAGTTTCAAAGGAGGGTATAAAAAATAGCATATTAAAAAGATAAAAACCGTTTTAGCTAGACTAAGTACAAATTGTTCCAGTATGTAAAGTTTTGTGTTGTTTCAACTTTTATTTTCGTTTAATTAACTTAAATCAGGAGAGAAACATACAGCTTTAATTCCTGCTATAGGTCTTTCTTCAGTTTAAAAACTGAGCTCCCAGTTTACTGAAAACCTGCACAAATTGTTCCCGTATATAATATTTCTGTGCTATATTTGATACTTCCGATAATTTTATTTACGTATGCTCTAAAATATAAGTTAAAATATGATCTCATTATGAGACTTCCCATAACACTACTACCCTATAGAGCATGTGTGAGTAGATTGATGCGAACCACTATAACAGCTTTTTACAGAATGAACAATTGTGAGAGTTTGTGTACGAGGTGGGTAATTTGTTGGTAGGGTGCATCTATACTATAGATACTTTTGTCTTCACTCACCCCTGCTAAACTCATATTTAGGGTCATTCGTGGAAGTGTAGTTAAGTTCGCTGACTTCAAATCGCTTGCCTCTTACCGATGTGGGATCGAGCATCTCTTGTGGCATTGAATTCTTCATGTAAGGAAGCCGTCTAGCTGGCTTACGGAAGGTCGGTGGTACTAGCCAGGTGCCCACTCGAGATGGAAAAATGCACGAAGGGGCACCTGAGGTCTACCTCCACCATCAAACTTGGAAACTCGTCATACGACCTGAATGGTGTTAAACCCAACAAAACAAACAAACAGACTCATCTTTTGTGACAATTACAAATGTGTTCAGTGTTGTCTCTTCATTTTTATTTTAAAACTTTAATCAGCGATTTTACCTGCCAGGCTCCAGCATATGACATTATCTCTGTGATTGAAATATACCATGAAAAAGAAGCCAATAAAATGAACACATGCGCGCTTATTGCGCAACTGTTTATTTATATCCATACCTGTATATAAACAATAAATTAAACTTACGATTTATCCCCGCCACTTTCTGTATATGACAGTTTATTTATGGTAAGGCTTGTATCGTTAGATAATAGAGGTTGTTTTTCGTCTACTTCTTCCATTTTTAAAACTTTTATTCCAGTTTTCAATTTTTTGTAGAACGTAATATGCTCAATGTGTGTTTTATATTGATTTAACGAAATCCGAGTCTAGCCGAATGTTTGTTTCAAATATGTACTTTAACACAACTTTGATGTACTTAATTCATTTAGTACTCGTCATTCATGTAAATCCGTAAGATCAATGGTGTAATTGTGTATGATATTTCACCAGTTATATATCATCATGTGATAGCACACACATACGTATACATATATTAAGTAAACAAAACGTTGATAAAAAGATTAATTATAGAGCGTGAAAAGCGTTTATGCATTACAGTTATCATAACAAATGTCTAGGTCAAAAACAAAGTTATAGAAAAATGCGTAACACAGTTTACCAGTATAGGTAAAAGATCCGCACTACTGACTCACTAGTTCTAATTTTATAATTTGGTAATGGATCCTGTTTAAACACTGTAGCGGCGATATATGTTTTTCTTCGTTGATGGCTAATTTACATGAAAAGTGAACAGATGGCATACATTTTTTAAGGGAGAATATTTCAAGTACCCAGTCCTATATATTGGAAAGTACAATTGGACTGGTAGATTGTTTGTAAAGATAGTATTCGTTCGTCAAATATAATACTTCGCTTAAAATTGTTTTCTCACCAGATTCCTTCAATAAAATTTATGGAGAGGACTTCCAGTCCAATCCAACTTTCATGTAGTATCTTATTATCTAAAATGTACATAGTGGGAAATAAAATGAGCCGCGCCATGAGAAAACCAACATAGTGGCTTTGCGACCAGCATTGATCGAGACCAGCAGTCTGGTCAGGATCCATGCTGTTCGCTAGTGGTTTCTCTAATTGCAATAAGCTTTGAAAGCGAAGAGCATGGATCCTGACCAGACTGCGCGGATGTGCAGGCTGGTCTGGATCCATGCTGGTCGCAAAGCCACTATGTTGGTTTTCTCATGGCGCGGCTCAAATGTGTTTAAACAAATAAGATTTAGGATCTGTATCTTTAAGTTTTTTTTAAACAATTTGATAATAAAATGACTTAAACTTTTTTCGAATTCCTTTAAACACTTCTTGCTGTTTACTGCTATGGTTTCCTTTTTCACATCCAACTTAGAGTATCCTTTGATAATAATCACGTCTCGGAGATTTTTACAACAGTCATGTCATCAAACCATGGTTTACGAGGTTTCGAAGAATTAGACTTCTGGTGAACCTACTTTTGCTAAATAAAATTACAGTTTTGGCAGCATCAACAACAATATTTGAAATTGCTTCTGTATAATATATTAGTCATAACAACGTTACAATGATTTCTGTTGCACGTATTATCGATGTCTGTAAGTAAAAGTGATCTATAAAGTCTTCGTTTAAGTTCTCATCCAAACCAAGACTCATGAACACCAAGTTCTCATCGAGAACCTCATCCAGACAATCCATAACTGAGCCGCACCATGAGAAAACCAACGTAGTGGCTTTGCGACCAGTATGGATCCAGACCAGCCTCCGCATCCGCGCAGTCTGGTCAGGATCCATGCTGTTCGCTTTCAAAACCTATTGCAGTTAGAGAAACCGTTAGCGAACAGCATGGATCATGACCAGACTGCGCGGATGCGCAGGCTGGTCTGGATCCATGCTGGTCGCAAAGCCACTATGTTGGTTTTCTCATGGCGCGGCTCATATCATTATGAGATATAAGTCAGAGTGAGAGTGAATGCAATGCCGACGCCGGTAAATACTGACCCCGTTGAAAATAGACCCAATGGGTCCTTTCTCAAAGGTTGAGAATTGACCCCGTCAACATTTAAACATTTAATTTAGATTTTGATCAACAGGTCCCTTTTCAACGTTGAGAATTGAACCCGCCAACATTTCCTCAATGGGCTCAACTTTCAACGGGGTCAATACTTAACGTTACACCGGCGTCAAGGCAATTACAATAACCCTACGTATTTTTCAAATAGTTGAACTAAAAATGAACCTGAGATTTTTTCAACAAATACATAAAATTCACATGTCATCTTTACGCCATGATGGTATAATCATTATATGCATGTTTAAACGTAATATAGCAATGCTTTTTTTTTCTGTTAGTAATTTATTATCAAAATAAATTAGTGACCATGATAATCCTAGGTGAGGACGTTATATGTACTTAAAAAAATCAAATTGTTTACATCCGTCTAATTCATAATTTCTAAAATTAGATTAGTATATCTCATTCATTCTAACCTATATATTAGATTGACTCATAGTATAATTTAAGGTATGGATCAATTTTGTGTAGCAAGTACAATAAAGAAATATATTACGAACATTCACTGACATTTTTGAGATCATTTTTGACCTTAAACAAGATTTAATAATGAATGCATTTGATATGAACAATCTCCAGTTATTGTCCTGGACTTTCCGTCAAGAATAAATTTATGAAATACATTGTTTATTTTCAGTGCCTCCATTTTGACATGTTTTGCGTTTTTGAACTCAACTTTGGTAATTTCAACATATCGGTTTCAATAATAAAAAAAAAATGTCTATTACTTTTCAACATATGTTATATACGAGTAATTGTCTTTTCAGGCTAATATTTTACAATATTTTAAAATCGAACTTGTCGCAATACGAAATACATTTACTTAATCTGTGTTATCTTTGAGGTACTTTTAAACTGCTAAGGCATTAAATCACAAATATAAGCACCCTGTCCCATCATCTCCCCTATCATTTATTGATGGGGACAAGGTGTTCGCGTGTTTGGATAGAACACAATTTATGGTTTCTCTTGAGCAACAAAGGGAATGATTCACTCCGAGAAGTGGTATAGGTTCTTTAAGATGAATCCGATCACCTCGGCCTTTATGCTATTTATAATGAAGTTTAAGTGGTTGTACTGGACGTGTGAATTAAATTGCCATCCATCCACCTGTGAGTAAAGTAAAGGCCCATTGTTTATGAGATATTTCATTAGGCCACCCATTTGCTGTTATTACGTAATATACAGAACTGTTCTCCATAGGTTTGCGATATGGACCACTTTTCCTCTTGTAATCGATATTTAATCATTTTCATCAGTGCTAATGGCTGAAAATTATTCCTTCGTAACGAATAGTTTTTTCGATAAAACGAATAAAGGATTTTGTGTGTTTTACCTATTATCAACAGTTCATGTAGTATATTATACAGTATATATGTCAAAGCTCTGATGATGATTAAGATCTATTTTTACATTGTCATTGATATTGGTCCAAGCCTTATAAATGCTTGTTTTGAAGAAACGATTTAAATCAGTTTTTACCTTATTTGGTATTTGCTGACATTCGGAAGTGTATACAAGTTCGTAAATAAGCGCATAAACTGATACAGTATGACACACTGCAATCGAGAAATTAGAATCTACTCAAAATGGATAAGCCTCTTTCTGCAGTAGTTATCTTTCTCAAATACTGGACCAAACACGTACATGAATAGAGTAACCACAATCGCTCGATTTTTGGGCTACGCACCTACACCGCAGAGGACACGTGCACTGACATAATTATATTGTACCATGTCATGCACTGTAACTCTACCTACCTATATAAAAAGTAAAACGCCCACAAATCTCTCGAATTAACCTAGTGACCTAGTTTTTGACCTAGGGCATCGACAAACATTCTGACAAAGACTTATGATGATTGTGGCAACGTTAAATGTCGCAACGCCGCTAAATGTCGCAACCACAAATAAATGTCGCAAGGTTGACGTTAAATGTCGCAACCAACGCTAATTGTCGCAAAATCATCTACCGCTAAATGTCGCACCTTTAACATTAAATGTCGCAAAAATTTGCCCACCGATATTTGTCGCAACACCAACGCTAAATGTCGCATTTCCTATTTGACTTAATGACTTGTGTAAATTTCAAAATTTTATTATACGTAATTAACGTGAATCTTCAATAATAAAATAATGTTGTGTTAGATTAAAAAGCCCGTCATACATTCTTGTTTACTTTTTCGAGGGAAGAAGAATTAACATGTTTATGTTGTACAAATAATTATCTTAATAATAAGTGCTGTTACGTGCATTGGTGACCCTAGATCGCTCACCTGGGTTCCACACCTTGCTTGAACAGTGATGCAAGAAAAATATCTATGAAATTATTTTGTAATAGGGCCATGGCAGTGTTTTAGAACGGATATATTTTGAAGTTTCTACTAACTAAATACGATTTGGTAATGGCGTTGTGTGTTTGTCGGGGTTGGGTATGGATGGGGAACGGGGTGACTGATGAAACAGAAATCTAAGGCAAAAATACCGAGACAATTCATAGAAAATATATTTACATTTTTTAGGATCGAGAGGGAGGGGGTTTATTTGTGGGGGCAGGGTGGCGGAGAAAGGAGGATTATGTGGGCAGGGACAATGAGACTAAGCCAAACATGTTACAATTTTAAGACACTAAAATTAAATAAAAAAAAAGTCAAAATGCCCGCCCGTACCTGCAATAATGTACAGAGGGACACATAGAATCTTCCCCCGCCAGTGAAGCTGGATAGTCGCTTCCAACAAAGAAATAGAATCCATGACTGTTTACTAGAAAATTTTCGTTTTCTACAGCTACACTGGAACAAAACACCGTGACAACGTTTAGGTTAACTGGCTGTGGGTATATAAGTGACACGGACAGGTTTAATTCTCTCGTGTGCACACCTTTATATGAACTGGATTAACAAGATCGGTGCAGTTCACATTACTCCCATGTGCATCAAATTGCGATTGAATGTCTTTCAACATATCGTGGTTCGCTCTTTTGGTGGCAAGGCATTTTTAATGTCGCGTATATCTTAAATTTTCCCATTACAAAAATGTATTTTGTATCAGCTTTTACTGAAATGAAACACCTATGTATTTGACAGAAGCCACTCGCTTATTATACGCCCGAAGGGAGGTATTACGTCAGTTTCGTGTCCGCTCTGAACTCTTGAACTCCTTGAAGGATTTCGAACACAAATGTTAACCATATCGAGACGACGTGCAGAGTGCTTGCTTCAAGGTCAATGTCACACTTAGGGGTCAATGGTTATATGACTTTGTTTCGTGTCCGCTCTGAACTCTTGAACTCCTTGAAGGATTTCGAACACAAATGTTCACCATATCGAGACGACGTGCAGAGTGCAACTTTTGGATGGCTTGCTTCAAGGTCAATGTCACACTTAGGGGTCAATGGTTATATAACTTTGTTTCGTGTCCGTACTGTAACAATTGAACTGCTTGACGGATTTTAAAGAAACTTGGCAAAAATGTTCATCACATCGAGACGACGTGCAGAGCGCATGTTTTGGATGGCTCGCTTCAAGGTCAAGACCACATTTAGGGGTCAAAGGTCAAATCTTTTGGCGTATATTGCTCCGCATTGCGGTGCTCTTGTAATCTCTTGTTATATTTGGTATCGTGAAGGTAAGTTGTCGGCAACTGTCTAAAACAAATGTTATATTTTAGTAATGTACGGTGGTATGTATAGGACGCACACTTATGTTTTTTTTTTTTTACTTATTACGAGCAATCGAAAGAAGATGTCGTGCGATTGAAATAAGGAGTCGCGAGCTCGCGATAAGTTTACGTGTGATCGAGATAAGAAGTAGTTTGTGAACTCGAGATAAGAAGTCGTGCTTTCGAAAAGAGTTGTCGTGCAATCGAAGCAGACCTAGTCTCAAGTAATCCAGTATCTTATAGAGAAAAACATTCCTACGTTTTTTGTAGTAGAACATTCTAGAGTGTTAACAGCGTTTTCTAATTAATTTACCTACTAGTGACTTAATTTTTTACCCCAACTAATACGTACGAGATTCTATTAAAGTTAACATTCTGATTAAGTTTCATTAAGATTTGGCCAAAAGTGTGACCTCTAGAGTGTTAACAGTCAATTCTTTATGCCGGACGATTAACATGCACACATTGGTCACAACAGCTCACCTTGAACCTTCTGTGCTCAGATGAGCTAACAAGAGCTGTCACATGAGACAACGCGCTCGACTATTTCGATGCCAGATTATAAAATCAAGTGAAACTGCGCACATCTGAGGAAGCATGAGCTGTCACTGGAGTGATTGGACAATAGCTTAAGTCTGTTTCAAATGTATTTAGTAATAAAAGAGATAGATAAAAGAGACAGAGAAGTATCAAAACATTATATAAGTATAAAAGGGACATTCTTCATGGAACATTTCCGCAAAAGAAATGTTTGTTTGTTTGTCTGTTTTGGGTTTAACGCCGTTTTTCAACAGTATTTCAGTCATGTAACGGCGGGCAGTTAACCTAACCAGTGTTCCTGGATTCTGTACCAGTACAAACCTGTTCTCTGCAACTGCCATCTTCCCCACATGAATCAGAGGTGGAGGACTAATGATTTCAGACACAATGTCGTTTATCAAACAGTCACGGAGAACATACGCCCCGCCCGAGGATCGAACTCACGACCCCTTGATCCGTAGACCGACGCTCTTACCTACTGAGCTAAGCGGGCGGGCCTAAAGAAATGTACCATGACATTGTTTCATATAATGTTGCTAATAATGTTGATCAACTATTTGAAGTTTGAATTAAATAAGTAAGACAGAGCAGAAGTGCATCGCAACTGGAACCTGAAATTCTAGTAAAAAGGAAGCATAACTCGTAGCATTTCGGTGCCAGCAACATTGTGTCATATGATGTGGGAGACAATGTGGAACAACTGTTTTAAGTCTGAATAAAATCCATTTAGTAACAACAGAGACATAGTGAAATAAAACATTTTCTAAGGAAAAAGGGGACAGACTTACGGCCCTGGTGTCATATGATGTGAGTGATGATGTTGAAAAATTGTTTTAAGTTTGAATCAAATCCCTTCTGTAAAAATTGTTTTAAGTTTGAATCATATCCCTTCTGTAGTAACAAAGAGATTTATGTGAATATGCATCAAAATTAACCTAAACCTAAAAGGTGTTTTTGTCACAAAAACATGTCTTCCCCAATGTATACCTTCAGCTCTGGCGGCCATTTTATGCAGCGAAGCGGAACATGTCGGCGATATGCACAACTAGACTTGGTACTGATCACCCCTTTGAAGTTTCATCGAAATCTGTCCAGCAGTTTGACCTGTGAAAGCCGGACAAGATTTTTCTATCTTTAGCTCTGGTGGCCATATTATACAGCGAAGCAGAACGTGCCAGCGATATGAACAACTAGGGCTGGTACTGATCTTTCATGTGAAGTTTCGTCGAAATCCAGCCAGCAGTTTGGCCTGTGAAAGCCGGACAAGATTTTTCTATTTTCAACTCTGGTGGCCATTTTATGCAGTGAAGCGGAATGTGCCGGCGATATGAACAACTAGACTTGGTACTGATCACTCCTGTGAAGTTTCATCGAAATATGTCCAGCAATTTGACCTGTGAAAGCCGGACAAGATTTTTCTATCTTTAGCTCTGGTGGCCATTTTTTGCAGCGAAGCGGAACATGCCGGCGATATGCTGAACTAGACCTAGTACTGATTACTCCTGTAAAGTTTCGTCGAAATCCGGCCAGCAGTTCGACCTGTGAAAGCTGGACAAGCTTAATGTGGACGGACATACGGCAAAGGCAACCACCTATGGGGGAGACATAATTCTAAGTAAAGGTGGCATAATTCATGAAATATTGGCGCCAGAGTTGTGGACCTTGTATCATAAGATGTCACAGTGGGTAATGATGCGGAACAACTTTTTAAAGTTTGAATCAAATCCATTTGGTAATAACTGAGATAGAGTAAAAGTGCAGCAAAACATTAACCTGAAATTCTAAGTAAAACGTGGGGATAATTCATAAAATATTGGTGCACGAGTTATTATCCTTGTGCCAGATGATGTGGATGATGATAAGGAATAACTATTTTAAGTTAGATGCAAATACATCAAGTCCATTTGGACGACTATGTAATCGCTTCCGCAAGTGGGATCGACAAAAATTGTCAGTGTTTATAAATATCAACACAAAACTTATCATGTTCAATAAAGCTGTTTTTCTTGTTAATCATTACAGTCATTTTATTAAAGACCACCTGTGAACAGACACTGCCTGTTAACAAAGACCATCTGTGAACATCTGTGAATGACTACCTGGTTTCCTTTGCCACTGACAGCTGTCAAAAATCTGTAACCTGACTGTACCTGAAAAAAGAAGATACAAATATGAAATACTACAAAAGTCATAAAATATTGTTAGAAATAAATAATTGTGTTTTCTTGGCTGATTTGTAGAGACATGACATATTAGTTCCCAAAGAACAATAAGAACTCAACAGTTGATATTTATCAGAGCAGTAAGAGTTATCTTTCTTGCAAATGAAAATTTAACATGTAAGTATGTCAAAGTGAAATGAACACTTATAACAAATCTCTGTAAATCTGCAAAAACGTGTGATTAAATTTCTAAATGATTTTTGTAACTTCGACAGGCCTACACAAACAAACTGACTCAGTGGTAAAGGACAGAGCACAAAGAAATATTCAAATGTTACATATGGTAAGATTAACCCTTACCCTGCTAAATTTCTACAATGAACTTGTCCATCTTTCAATTTGGACAATACCATTTACTGTTAAAAGGGGTGCTAACCAAAAAGATACTGACTGAATGGCGACCAGTGCAGACCATGATCAGACTGCACGGATGTGCAGGCTGATCTTGGTCTGCACTGGTCGCAAAGGCAAAATCACTTACCGCCAGCAGGTAAAGGGTTAAACAAAAGAGGTAATTTGTGAAAGACGAACACACATGAAGTGAAGTGCCCTTAGCTGTGACCTTGACCTTGGAGGAACAAACCTGATTCTTGCACATGTCGCGACTTTTCAACATGATTAAAGTAACATGTGTAAAGTTTTGTTGGAATCTCTTCACATTTACCCTGCTAAATTTCTAAAATGGACTGGTCAGTCGTTCAATTTTGGCACTACCATTTATTAATCAAAGGGGTGTTCATTGAAAATTTACTACTGAATAGTGAACAGTGCAAACCATGGTGTGCAGGTTTTTTTTGGTCTGCACTGGTCACAAAGGCAAAATCACTTGCCGCCAGCAGGCTAAAGATTGAATTGTTTAACAGTGACAGCTCAGAAATCAGATTAGTGCTTAGTATGGATGAATTTACTAACTAGCACACATCCAATAAAATGTTTTCTCCCCCTTTTTTAACTGTCACATGCACAATCCCTACAACTGGCTTCATTACATTACCACCGAAAAATGTAATCTCTAGTTTCAATAGGACTGAAAATGTAATAATTTGTTATACAATGTGAAAACTATAAATAGTGTTACTGAAAGTGGGAGAAACATCAAAATGTTGGATATTTATTTTTTAAAGACGGCATGGGATATATCAAGTTACAATTGTATGGGTGTTCCAACACTTTGGAGAGCTTTACTACATAATACACTATTTTATTTTCTGTACATAATTCAATTCTGTTTCTAATTTTACGGTCATACTGTTTGTGTAAGTACTAGTAAAAATGATGCAAATAGCAACCAGTTAACAGAACAATACTGGGGTTCAATTGTTGAAAATCCCATTTAGAAATTTTAACATTAACATTTAATGGTATTAATGACATCAGTTCAGAAATACTCCATCATAAAGTCAAATTACCTTAAGCTATTTATTTTTTCCTGCGAAACTTAGTTGTCAGCATCATGAGCTGTCTCCCCTCTAAATAAGGTAAGATATGAATTTATGAGAACCTGCATCTCTGAACATATCATATTTGATCACAGCTTTGCCACATCATTCTGAAAATTATAATTCTTAATCATACTCTGGATTTAGAAGCATATCTTAAGTTGTAATAAGTAGACTAGCTGTATCAAAGGGGTGATGAAGAATGTTGACGTTTTTTAAAGTGAGGTTGTCGGCAGGTTCAATTTTGCGTACAATTGACTTAAAGATAATAAACGAAATCATTGCTGTTTTTTTTTTTAAATACATCTATAGACAAAGGTGTTAATTTACTTGATATACGTGTATGTAAAATATACATGTCGCAGATTTCATGTAGGTCTAATTGCAATTTCATAAAGGATAATTTAATTTTCATAACTTAAAATAATAGGCAGAAAATTTAAATATAACAATAGAGACAAGTTCTTAAGATTTTTCTCTCAACAACTAATGTGATTATTCGTCATCTCATTTGTTGTACTAAAATAGATAGCGAATTCAAAGATCAGTTTATGTCACAAATAACGAGAAATGTATTAAAAAATTGCATTTAGTATTTGAAAGAAGTCACTAGGATTATCAATGTTAATCATAGATATGTAAACTTAAAATAAACGCCAATTCCCTACAGATTATTCAATTCTTTGATGTAACTATTCACAAAATAATCTGCCTTTGCACAGTATACGAGTAGGTAGGCCTAGTCCATATCCGTGACTCTAGTTACCTCCCTTATCGGTACGTCTGGTGAAAATTACGTCATAAGCTGGACAGAGATTAAGGGTACACTGTAGTAAAAAAACATCTGGTTAAGCATTAGCCTGTATTTTTTTATTCTTTGAAAAGATGAATTTTGTGAGCTTGACGTGTCATTCTTTCTCTGATCTTAATGTTCTTACTTAAGAAGTGTAAATCGAACACTGTCAACACGCAGAGGTAGGCTTAATACGAAGTGAAATTAACATAATTGTATAAAAGTTATACATTTTTCTTAAACAATTTGGTTCCTTAATTTTAAACCAAAATCCGAATTAAAATTTTGCTTAATAAGGGCTAAATATGAGCCATCAGGTTGTCTCTGTTCGTTTTGTTAATTCATCAGAGGAAATAAATATTTCGGAAAAATGACAACTGAAATACATTTTAGACTAAGAACTGGTCGCTAGCAGTTTTGTGTCGAAATTTCGGACCCCGATTTTTGGCATGCAATTGATGCAAGGATGGTCCCAGATACCCAAGCAGCAATTAACTTTTCGATATAGGCAGTGAAACTGACGGGAATAGGACCCTCCCAAATCGGCGAATTTTCCTACGAGGGTGGGTCAGGAAAAATCGCAGTTTTGGGTCGAAATTTCGGACCCCGATTTTTGGCATGCAATTGATGCTAGGATGGTCCTAGATGCCCAAGAAGCAATTAACTTTTCGATATAGGCAGTGAAACTGATGGGAATAGGACCCTCCCAAATCGGCGAATTTTCCTACGAGGGGGGTCAGGAAAAATCGCAGTTTAGGGTCGAAATTTCGGACCCCGATTTTTGGCAGGCAATTGATGCTAGGATGGTCCTAGATGCCCAAGCAGCAATTAACTTTTCGATATAGGCAGTGAAACTGACGGAAATAGTACCCTCCCAAATCGGCGAATTTTCTTACGAGGGGGGTCAGGAAAAATCGCAGTTTTGGGTCGAAATTTCGGACCCCGATTTTTGGCATGCAATTGATGCTAGGATGGTCCTAGATGCCCAAGCAGCAATTACTTTTTCGATATAGGCAGTGAAACTGACGGGAATAGGACCCTCCCAAATCGGCGAATTTTCCTACGAGGGAGGTCAGGAAAAATCGCAGTTTTGGGTCGAAATTTCGGACCCATAATGGAATCTGGCCAGTTCAAGAAAGGAATCAAGATCTTGTGGTGATACAAATTGTGTGCAAGTTTGGTTAAAATCAAATTATAAATGAAGCTGCTATTGCGCAGACAAGGTCAAAATAGCTAATTTTAGCTCTTTCAGGGGCCATAACTCTGAAACCCATTACGGGATCTGGCCGGTTCAAGACAGGAACCGAGATCTTATGGTGACACAAGTTTTGTGCAAGTTTGATTATATTCAAATCATAAATGAAGCTGCTATTGTGCAGACAATGTCAAAATAGCTAATTTTGGCCCTTTCAGGGGCCATAACTCTGGAACCCATAATGGGATCTGGCCAGTTCAAGAAAAGAAGTAAGATCTTATGGTGATACAAGTTGTGTGCAAGTTTGGTAAAAATAAAATCATAAATGAAACCACTATCGTGCAGACAAGGAATTGTGAACGGACGACGGACGGACGGACGACGGACGAAGGGCGATCACAAAAGCTCACCCTGTCACTACGTGACAGATGAGCTAGAAAGGAAAGAAAATGAAGTTTGCTGCAATCAACAATCGCCCAACGCCCGGTGTGCACGCGACTCGGCAATCCAAACTCTTTATTAAGCATCATGTCGTGAAACGATGTATGATTGAACTTGCAAGAACACGGTAATGTTTTCTGGTTGGCTTAGGTTTTCAGAACCGTAAATGAGATTTTGGAAGGTTGTTGGACACGGTAAATTTGAAAAGAATGTTTGTCTATGTGCGTTATAAAGAGGACAAAGTCATACTAGTAGCAAGTGGTCCATTGTTTCAATCTCTCCACATATGCAGTGCGGGCTATCTACAATTGATTTCTGAATAAGTCGTATTTCAGGGAGCTACATTCTAGACGAAGACGGCTATGAAGGATTTGTCCAAGTCTGCTCCCAATAAGAAAGTGTGGGGGTACACTATGACAGTTCGTATTAAGTTTACGCTTGAATTCACTTAATGTAGATGAATTTTTTATATGCTCGGGTAGCGCGTTCCATTCGCGGATGACGGAAGGAAAGAACTATTCTCTATAAAGTTGCGTGCGCGTGTGTATTTAAAGGAACATCATTTTTGTTCCTTAAAGCGTACCGAGTTTGTGAGTTCGTCGAATCAAGTCTGACAGATAATTTAGAGTAAGATGATTAATCATCTTATAAAAGGTAATTAGCTTATGTTTTTTCCTTATAATTTTGTAGCACCGGTAATGATTCTCGCGGCTTCGATTTGTATTGCTTCGATTTGTTTTTTAATTTCTTCTTCAGCAGTGCAGTTATCCCAGGCAGTTTCGCTATATTCCAATAAAGGTCGAATGAATGAAAAACATAGTCGTTCAAGACACGATCTTTTAAGTATGTATTTTAAACCCCGTAACATTCCTATACGTTTCCGAGCTTTAGATATCATAGAAGAGACATGAGAATGCCATTTACCTTCGTTATCAAAAATGACACCTAGATGTTTGTGTTCAAGTACGTTTTGAATAGGGACTGAGTTTATTGTTAACTGGGGATTTTCTTTCTTGAAACTAAAAGGGATTCCATTTTATTTGGGTTAAAGTCTACCAGCCAAGTTTTTGCCCGTGTGTTAATTTTTTCGAGGTCATTGTTCAAAGTAACTGTAGTAGAGTTGGGAGTATCCACTATTAGATATAAACTAGTGTCGTTTGCAAAAAGTCTAATGTTAGATTTTATTTCTGTAACGATATCGTTTATGTAGATAAGGAAGAGTTTATTTCGTTCCATTCAGATTGTGAGTTGTTAATAACAACTCTTTGATATCGATTAGTAAGATAAGATTTGAACCAGTTGAGTAAGTTGCCTTGTAAACCAAATGAAGATATCTTTTCTAATAGGCCGCGGTGCCAAACGCGATCGAATGCTTTCGAAATGTCACAAAAGACAATTCGTATTTCTTTTCCATCGTCTAGTGCCTGACAAATGTCGTTATAGATATATAAAAGTTGATTGGTTGTTGAATCGCCTCGTATAAAGCCGGACTGAAAAGCCGTCAACAAATTATTGTCAATGATGTAGTTGTAAAGATGTTTGTGGATACAGCGTTCCATTAATTTATCAAGACAGCTAAGAAGGGAAATGGGCCTGTAATTACTTGGCCTTTTTGAATATTGGTGAGACGTGTGCTTTTTTCCATTTCGATGGGAAGTACGCCTTTTCAATGAGCATGTAAAAATTTTTTGCAAGGGGTCCAGACAATTCGTTAGAGGCTTCCTTTAGCAGTCTAGGGCTCATAAAATCAGGACCAGGTGCCTTTGTGGGATCGAGTTGTGAAATAGCAATTAATTACAATTAATTATACATGTATTATTCCCCATGTCAAAGATCAAAGCAAAACTATTATATGTTCATTTGAGAATAAATTACATGAACTATTTGCTAATGAATTGTCTCTATAAAACAACAACAGAAAAATAATAAATCAAGCTACGAGAAGAGCATCCGTGAATAGTCAATAATATTCCAATGTATCACTAAGCAGGGGAAACCATCGTGTTAGTATAAAACACGTTACTGTACATACATTATTCCCCTTCAGCTAGTGATTTGAAGAATGTAGATAAATTACCACCTGATTTATTTGATTTTTGGTATACTAAACGTGACTATCAATCGAAAGAAGAGAAATACGTTGTAAGAAACAACACAATATCAAATAAAATTTTCTCTAATTAATATGTTGCATAAAAAAGCAAAACGATATTTTGTTCAAATACCATAGCGTGATACGGTACACCATTACAATGTTATTAGAAAACGCAGTAGTGTATATTTGGGGTACTTTTCAGTTCTATCATAGCACTGTGCAATACATATCATATCTAAATTGTTTTGTGTGTTACAAAATTCTATGATACATCGTTTGCCAAACCTTTATTACGGTGTTCCGTTTGGACAATCGTGACTTTTTATTTAATACTAGACCGCGATGCACGATGGTACGATGACGAGAACGCGATGGCCCGATGTCATGATGATGAAACAACGATGGTACGATGGTGAAAACGCGATGGCACAATGATGAAATCGCGATGGTGCGATGGTACGATGGTGAAATGTCGATGTTATATCGCGTTTTCATCATCGTACCATCGCGTTTTCACCATCACACCATCGTGCCATCGCGTTTTCATCATCGTACTATCGCGTTTTCACCATCGTGCCATCGCGTTATCGTCATCGTACCATCGTGGTTTCACCATCGTACCATCGCGTTTTCACCATCGTACCGTCGCGTTTTCACCATCGTGTCATCGCGTTATCATCATCGTACCATCGTGGTTTCACCATCGTACCATCGCCTTCCGGTTAGAAATGCGTAGTTCCGTACACTTGTATTTTTTTAACAATAGATGAATGTATCTCAATGTATTTTGTGAGAAAAAAATCTACCATTTAGACTCTGCTGTTTTGCAAAATGTTTTACAAAATGCTCAGTGCTCACTTCATTCAAACTGTAAAATCTTCAAGGCCACGTCCTTTGTATTTTATGTATGCATGAAAGTAAATAAAAAGGTGGGTGCAATAGTCACATTGTATTATTCAAACTCAGCTTATCTTGTTAGGATGTAGAAGGTACATAGTGCAATGTGGAAATGAGATTGTATCAAGCCTGTATTTTACTCACACATATACTGTACCACTGCGCATGACCACCGGAAGGCGATGGTACGATGGTGAAAATGCGATGGTACGATGGTGATAACGCGATGGTACGATGATGAAAACGCGATGGTACGATGGTACGATGATGAAAATGCGATGACGCGATGGTACGATGATGAAAACGCGATGGTACGATAATGAAAACGCGATGTTACATCGACATTTCACCATCGTACCATCGCACCATCGCGATTTCATCATCGTGCCATCGCGTTTTCACCATCGTACCATCGTTGTTTCATCATCGTGCCATCGCGCCATCGCGCCATCGCGTTTTCGTCATCGTACCATCGTGCATCGCGGTTTAGTATTAAATAAAAAGTCACGATTGTCCAAACGGAACACCGTACTTTATAGTTGTAATGTGATAGCGTTTTAACTTAGGTTTCCCTGTTCACGTAATTTTAAATTTTAACTTTGTCTACGCTATATCACGTGTATTATTATTAGAGATTTTCAGCTTACTTCGACGCGTACTGCGGACCACGGACTACGGACTTACTATAGGGGTTTTCTCAAACTGTATATGAGGAAGTTATGCATAACTGAACAGTTGCATATTTAGCATCCGGTTCTAATGCCGTAATACTGTATTCATTTAAAATATCTGAGAAAAGACAGCTATAAGATAATCAATATCCGTTTTATTGTATATGAATTACCAATACTCGTATATTTTCTTAACAGTGTAGGGGCATTTTTAAAATTGTTCACCCTTTTACCTTTATATCGCTTTTTGATTAATGCATATATTCAAATCTTTCGACTACCGTATTTATGAACAAGATCTGTATCGCAAACTTCTTTTTTATTTGAAGTGCTGCAATTTATTTATATGCTTGCTGTCAATTTCGTGAGGTTCTAGCTAGTATTCGCTAGCAGTGAAAACGGCTGTTGATTCAACGATCAACATACCCTATAAACCAGAATTTGAACCAATGACCTGGTGAGGAGAAAGACACTTTTCCCCTGCGCCGCAAGAGGTTCACCGACCCTTACGGTAGGGGATCACAACAACATTTTTGGTATCAAAACTGTATATAGTGTATATGGAGCATGAGCTTTCGTATTATAGCACGCGCGACGCTGAAATGCTATTGTACGACGCACAATTTTGAATATGCACGGTACGATGCGTGACATTGTAATGCATCGCGGTAAAAATATGCTGCGCGTGGTATTATAATATTCTTAACTATTTCAAACCCTACAAATTCAAATTTATACGATACTGAATTCATTCAGTATTCCCGGTCACCCTACCATGATATTTATGATGGCTACATAATGAATTTTTTAACCAATATAGACCTTGAGTTTTCATGAGTTTAAATCTTTGTTCAAGTTCCCTGAAGACAAGTATCTACACATACCCCTTTTTTGCATGTGATCGACTAAAAAGGCTTTGTAAATAATGATAAAAGGCTAGTTTCGACTTCAAAGCTTATTGTATCAAATGACCACACAGAATTGCTCAAATGGCGTCAAATGACTAATTCAAAAATATAATCTCGTTGACAATTCTATGCATTTACTGGCCATAAAACCTTTTTGGAATATGATCGGAATTTTGACCTTTGACGCTTCACAGGCCCTTTCTTCACAAAACAATTTTCGGTCTCAGCTGGGTTTTAGATTGAAATGATGACAGCTAGTTTTGATGGTACTTAAAGATTAAATTCCAGTTGAGACTGACAATCCATACTGAATAGTCACTTGAAAATAGTCATGAATTTAAATCTTAAATTTTAACATGCAATATTGATATCAGTGACAATGTTTCATTAACAAACTCAACTGAGACCCAAAATGTTTTGAAAACAGAAGCCCAGGAATTCAGTCTTGGCGTGATCTCAGTAATCAAGATCGAGCCTGTCTTGATCATTTTTCAAAATCTGATATCAGATTATGTTAATATGAAGTGGATATTTTTTTTTTATTTTTCAAACATGCTGATACATAACTAATTCAGGATGTTGCCGCTAAATTATGGTAATATATCGGATCTCGTTTCGACAGGGATGAAAGATGCATGTATGAGAACTTCCCGTATGTTTTGACTAAGTGTTGAACTAAATCATTTAAGATATTTCATTAAATTTCTCATGATTTTATGTAACATTCTACAGTTATCAAAATTAATGACAAACACTGACTTTTTCAGTACAGAAGTCTACGAGAACACGGTATTTATACTATGCAACAAAAATTAAACGGACGTTTGTTTTATTCAAAATGTATCAATTTTTTCACAATAATATTTTGTACTGCCTTTTTCTTATGTTGTTGCTAGAAAATACAAGTCTAGGAACCGTATGGACGGACACAAATTAAACCCAAACTGTTGTTTAGGAATCGCCGTTATCTTCAAATCCATGTTTCAAGTTGACTTTTTTAATGCATGAACATATTAAGGTGAAGTATTATCGTTGCACTGGGGATTCGAAGTCGTTAGCGTCGCGCAGAAGAAATGTCTCAATATCAAAACAAAATGTTAAAGCATAAGGATATTTGAAGGACATGCTAAAGGCAAGTAAAATGCGACAGAGTACCCGTATTAAGCTGAATCTAGAGACATCCTACATGTAGACATTTATGTAGCCGACTCGTTTAACTGTGACATGAACTAAGAATAATAGAGTATGACTGTCACATCTGAAAATTGCGATTACATGTGTTAAATGTAGCCTGTTCACTATCCATATATTTGCAAACGTATGTATTGTATATAGCAGATAATTAAATCACACTACACTAATTTCTACAATGAAGGCAAAAGTAACTACACATATAGGTAAAAGAAACATATATACCATAAGTATCTTTTTTCTTGCGAACCTTTAAATATTTTGAGAAAACCCCTACTGTAAGTACGCAGTCCGCGTCGAAGTGAGTTGAAAATCTCTAATTACTAGCTACAAAAATGTGACTTATTGCAATATATTAACAATGTACTAGACGCTATTGAGTGAAGACATTATAGGGAACTTATTCTAGGGTCGTTATTTAAGTTAATATTTAGCTTACGCGAATATTTTCATGGTATTGTGAGAATTCATGGTTGACCAGGCTATACAATATAAACAATGGTATTAGGTCGTGAAACCTGTTGGCCAACAAGTGCGTAATACATGTACTATTTAATTTAACTATTATACACAAGTAGATTGAAGACAAACATGACACAATCTAAGCATTTGAATGATGATATATGTTCTTGGGAATAGGTGACAGGTCATACATATATAAGAGTAAAAAGGATCATTTACTATGCTCATGTATTTTGTCTGGACGAATTTGCTATATACTATAAAGTGACTATGTAGTGATATTTTTATTGGACGTATTTATTATTTACTGTATAGTGGATGTGGAGTGAAATTGTTATGCCTCCGAAGGGAGGCATATTAGTTTTCAACTGTCCGTCCGTTCGTTCGTTCGTCACAACGTTAACTTTTTGCATGAAATCACTTTACTCACGAACCACTGCACCCCGGACCTTCAAACTCCACAGGCTGATAGTACTTATTGAGTACACCACCCCTACTGACTTAGGGATCACCAGGTCAAAGGTCAAGGTCACAGGGGCTAACGTTAACTTTTTGCATGAAGGCACTTTACTCGCGAACCACTGCACCCAGGACCTTTTAATCTTCACATGCTGATAGTACTTATTAAGTACACTACTCCTACTGACATTGGGGTCACCAGGTCAAAGGTCAAGGTCACAGGGGCCAACGTTATCTTTTTGCATGAAGGCACTTTACTCGCGAACCACTGCCTCCAGGACCTTCAAACTTCACATGCTGATAGTACTTATTAAGTACACCACCCCTACTGACTTTGGGGTCACCAGGTCAAAGGTCAAGGTCACAGGAGCCAACGTTAACTTTTGCATGAAGACACTTTACTCGCAAAAAACTGCACCCAGGACCTTCAAACTTCACATGCTGATAGTACTTATTAAGTACACCAACCCTACTTACTTTGGGGTCACCAGGTGAAAGGTCAAGGTCACAGGGGCCAACGTTAACTTTTGCATGAAGACACTTTACTCGCGAACCACTGCACCCAGGACCTTCAAACTCCACAAGCTGATAGTACTTATTGAGTGCACTAACCCTACTGACTTTGGGGTCACCAGGTCAAAGGTCAAGGTCACAGGGACCAATGTTAACTTTTTGCATAAAGGCATTTTACTCGCGAACCACTGCACCCAGGACCTTCAACTCACAAGTGATAGTACTTACTGGTACACGACTCTACTGATTGGGGTCACAGGTCAAGGTCAGGTCACAGGGGCCACGTTACTTTTGCTGAAGGCATTACTCGCGAACACTGCACCAGAACTTTAAACTCCACAGCTGATAGTACTTACTGAGTACACCACCCCTACTTACTTTGGGGTCACCAGGTCAAAGGTCACGGTCACAGGGGCCAACGTTAACTTTTTGCATGAAGGCACTTTACTCGCGAATCACTTCACCCAGGACCTTCAAACTTCACATGCTGACAGTACTTTTTGAGTACACCCCCCTACTGACTTTGGGGTCACCAGATCAAAGGTCAAGGTGATGTGGGGGCATTTGTCACCATTAGTGACAGCTCTTGTTATTGGACGTATTTACAATATACTAATAGACCTTTACAACGGACACGGACAATGTACACGTACTATGTACTATGGTCAAAATCTGGGGGATTTCTCAAAACATAAAAATTGAAAAACATAACCGCAGAGATGCGTTTTATTTTCTAAGACACCAAATTCAAATGTGTGCCTAATTATCAAGACACAGCATATTTTTATAATTCTTGACAGTGAATACTCTGCTAGAAATAAGTATTGCCTGTGTAAGGAGAACACAAACGAACACACATATAATATCTACATTTTACGAAACTTTAACAAGTTCAGTTTAATAAAATATCACTTTCCTTTAATTTTACTTGTTGCCTGCCATTTGATAAAATAGTCTTTTAGTTTTGTAAATTAACGACATTTAACTTGTCAGTCTGACAACAATCAACCCAATCAGTAAAACAAATTTTGAACAGTTGATCTTTTTCATCTTAGCGGCCAAAAATACATTCTTAAGGTGGTTTTAGCAATACACCAAGTCTGGTGACAATATGTCTCAATCAGAACTAAATTCATTTCCCGGTAGCTGTTTTTCTACGTAATAACCAAGTTTGGTGAAACTAGTTCAATCAAATTAGTATAGTAAATCGGTGAACAAGATTTATCGTTTTAGATACAACAACCTTGACCCAAGCAACCTGAAATGAATCTTAAGCTGGAGTTTTTATAAGCATGTAATATCCCAAGATTAACCTCAAACGTTTGTCTCTATTTTAAGTATCAAATGAGTTTAAAATAAGCTGCAGCTGCCAATATATCCAAACCTTTTATGATTGGAACCATATACCCGTTTAACTGAAATTCTGTTCCATGTTGTTACAGAAGTAGACTTTCTTTATAACTTAGCGCCACCTCGGAAGTATCATTAGCTCTTTCTTCGACTCAACTCACCTCGTTTGCCACCAAAAACAGGTGGAGCCAGTGTTTACAGGCCGTGTTACAGCTCATTTTGTTTCTAATTTTTCCTCCAACACACTGACACTTACACACTGATCACCAAAATATGAGACATTAAAATAGATAAAATTTGTATTATTCAAAACACCCAAACCCTAAACCCCTCATCCTCCCACAGCCCCCTACCCCACCCAAGATACACTTCTACATCGACCCTCAGTTATTCATTGTAATTTCTATTCATATTCCTTTCTTTTATTCAATTATTTGTGTTTCTTTTTTTTTATTGTTTCAGTACAGCCTACCCTTTCCCACATAATAACAAATAGGTCAAAGATCTGTATTTTTTCTACGCATTGACTGCTTTCTGTAAAATAGAAAAAGTGGAAACTCCACAGGTCGCTCATTAGCCTATACAACATGCTACTTTAATGGGCTAAACCTTTATCTCACTATGCGCTTTTATTTATAATCATATATATTCTTAATACAAGTTCCTAAAACATGTTTGAGAAAAAAACCCAGATTTGAACGAAGTACAGAGTACGTTTACATTTACATCCCCATGTCCGTGTCCGTGATAAAGGTCTAATAAGTGTCTTATGATATTCTTTTGGAGTGATATACTGATTCGTGTAAACAAATAGATTGTTTGGAACTACTCGGGGACATTGGAGTTATTTAGTAATTACCTTAGACAGAAAAATAATGGATTAACACTTAGAGGTACAAAGAGGGATTAATCGTTGTTTATCAGGTAGGAGATTTACTGTCCTAGATATTGACGCTCACTCAGAATTTAAATACACACTATCGTGTATATGAGTATCGACAGTTTATTCATTTGTAGATGTAAACAATTAATGGAAAGATGTCCCGTCCCTGATACTCTTAATGGTGTCCATGTCTCTAATCAAGATTTTGACACATGCTGAATTCCTGTCACTCGGGTCTTTAGGAATAGATCCATACACTCGGCAGCCAGCAATCCAGGTTTTAAGCATCTTTTTCTCGCGGACGAGCTGTCGTGCCTCATATGCGAGACTTTCTCTAAAGCGGGTAATATTTTCCTGCACAAATATGCCGTCGCCAAGCTCTCAACGGTGGTCATATATCATCTGACGGGCGTCAGAGTTTGAAAATGCGGTTAACATTGTTTTTGTATTTACCTTTGCGATGGCATTTGTCAATGTCGGTTTTCTTTAGTTTAAGCTTTGATCCATCTGATAGCACTACATTATTGACATGTTGCATACTTTTCTCTCTCATGTTTTCACTATGGTCACCTGGATCACCCGGAATACCAGCGACGTCAATGCATAAACTCCGGCCATATTGCTCCAATTCGTCTACTTCTAACTTTTTAGAATGTAGGGCACTTTTTAGTGAAGCATTCTCTTGTTTCAGGTTTTCGGCCTCTTCCTTAAGTTTTGATGAATCGATTTCCACCAAAGATCTTATTTCATTCCGCATTTCTTTTATGAGTTCACCTTTTATTTCCTTCGCTAATAGAGTGATCCATTCTTTGAGATCTTCTTTTGAGAGTTTCAGTGGCATTATTGTCTTAGATGGTGAACGGAGGTACAGAATTGAGTCGGAGTGGCAGCTTGAGTCACTATCTTGATCGGATTCCGAGGATTCACTGAAAACTCGAGTCCGAATTTGGTATCAGTTCTATGCTTTTTTGCAACAAAATCTTGTAAAGGGAATGATTTAGGACGCTTTCCTCTTCGAGCCGTGTCCCACGACATCAAGGATTAACAAAGATTAACAAGGATTGTCACAATTGGTGATCACAACAGCAATGGCGATGGTAGTGGGTGGGGAGAACCTCTATATTCAAACAGTTTTCAGACAGTTCAGATCAAAATTCTTTTCCCATTTTATAGTTCAGTTTGTTTAAGCAACTCGATGCTCTATAAATACTTCATATTACCACTAGCAACACCTCACAGTTGAAGAATTCTACATGTTTCTACACTTTTTCACATGAGCGGAAAATATACCGCCATTAACGCTTTGTTTACAACCGGAATTCAATACTTAGCATGTGGCATCTTCTAATGGTCCTCTCTAAAGATAAACTTAAAATTAGGTCTCTAGAATGTTAACAAGCTTTACCTTTGATTTGACCTGGTGACCTAGTTTTTTACCCAACCTGACTCAATATCAAACTCGTCCAAGACTTTTTTAAGGGTAACATTCTGACCAAGTTTCAGTAAGATTTGGCCAAAATTGTGACCTCTAGAGTGTTAACAAGCTTTTCCTTTGATTTAACCAGGTGACCTAGTTTTTGATCCCAGATGACCCAATATCGAACTCGTCCAAGATTTTATTGAGGGTAACATTATGACCAAGTTTCATTAAGATTGGGCTAAAATTGTGACCTCTAGAGGGTTAACATTCAAATTGTTGATGACAGACGACTGACGCCGCAGAACTTGGTGAAACGAGTTATGATTCATAAGAATGTTAATATCCGGCCTTGACACAAAGATGCCATTATGGTCAAACGATCATTTTTGTATTGGTCACTCGATCAGAATACAGGTTTCATCCACAGTTAGAGGGCTGTCAACGTGGTGAGAAATGCAGGAACATAGAGCGAGAAAGACATTAACAATATCCTCTCCGAGACACTGGTGTAAGCTTCAAAAGAGGTGTCATGATTGAACTACATATAATGTTTGGTGACAACATGTTGAAGCATTCGTATTCACTTTTAAAATAAAGGTCACAATCACCCTGACATTTTACCTATTGACCTTAACCTCTAAATAGGTGTCACTTGTGGTCAAAAAAATCAGCTTAAAGTCAATTACAGTTGAATCATTCACCTTTCATATGCATTTTAAGAAAAAAAGTCAAAGTGACCTTGATATTTGACCTATAGACCTTGACCTACCATTTGAGCTACCGAGCGTCATGGGTGACCTGCATATAAAGTTTGGTGACAAAAGGTAGATCTATGCATACATCAACCCACTTAAAGGCCATACAAGAAAATTTCTTTCTTAATATATTTGACCTTTAACCTCTTAGTGTGACTTTGACCTTAGAACTAGGGACCTGTTTCTTGTACATGACACTGTCTAATTATGGCGATGAACATTTGTCTCAAATAACTGTACATCAAAATCCCTCCATTCAGGAAGACAATTCCAAAAAAAAAAACACGTCGGGCGTCCCTAAGGGATCCATTATTATTTTTTTTTTATGCAGATAAACAAAATAATTCACTCCTGTAACAGTCACTCATGTAATGGCCATTTTTATAACAGTAAAGACGCAAACTGTTACAGTAATGAAATTATTTGCAAAACAGCGAATAAAATAAAACTATATGAAGAGTAGATCTAATTAACTTCAAACATTGTTTCAATTATTTCATAATCAAAATTAAAAACATACATCAGCAAGCATAGCACTGATATTTTTAATTCTCCTGCCATATATTTAGTTTTGTTGTTATAGGAGAGACATGTTGTGTGACAGCAAAGACAACTGTTTATATTTTAACTGATATACACCTTAATAACACGTATATAAGTTGTATTTGAATATGTGTTGTCTCCTTATAAGATAACCGTTTAACCGTTAAGTTTCATTCTAACAATAGGATGTCTGCTATTTAAATTGTATTTACAAGAAAGTTGTAACAGGGGAGACATCCAGAGCAGTAACAGGAAAGACGTCCAGTCTGTAAATATGAAATATACCACTGAGCGTATCTGAACCAAAACTGAATTTACAATATGATAACCAGTGAGTATCTGTACTATTTCAAAATTTGAATCAGAAAAGTTATATTTACATGCATGGAAACTATCGGTGTCTTATGTAACTGTTACAGGAGAGACAACAATATGTTATGTAAATGGCATTTATAGTTTGAGTGCATATCTGAATAGATACTCGTATTTTTTTGTATTTCTTTTAAATTAGCAACATTGACAACAGTACGGACGAAATGAGCATGAATATCCCATTAAACTGGGACGTATAATACAAGGGACAGACAGGCATATAGATGAATTATTGAAACAAGTGTTCTTTTAAGGTTACTTGCAGTCTAAAAGAAAGCTTGTGAAACATCATATGAACAAAGATTTGAAAAGAAACAACAACATTTTCACTTAGCTTCAGGATGTGATGGACTTTAATTTATAAAGAAAACATACTTGGAATAAGTAGCACACATTTATTATAAAACAAATGAAAATATTGCGAATAATCTTTCATACAACATTATGAAGAGGTAAAAGGTAAATATATAAGCAGTATATGGTGATTGTTAAAGCAGCATGCCTCCAGATCGTTCGACAAAAAAAAATAATATTTTTTTAGATATCTTGAAATAAAAGCTATATTTCTTAAGAAGGCTTTAAAACTTAATTACTGACAAACTTTATGTTACGGAAACACATGAGAATTGCTGTTTTTACTACTTTTTACGATGAAAATCGAAAATCGTTTGTCACGCTTTTACTCCATGTAAACTGTCTCGATTATAAATATCTATAATTTGAAGTCATTATTCATTACTTCAGCTATAGCGCTATTGGTTACGACGACGGGAAAATGCCTTTATTGCCGCTGCGGTCCGGGGTTCGATTCCCGACGCGGTCATCTTTTTTTCTTGATTTGGAACATTTAAAATATTTTAGAAACAAAAATTCATATTCTAATGTTCATAATAAGACCAAACTTCAATTTGAAAGAAAGATTATTTTTTAGCCAAATCTGGAGGCATGCTGCTTTAAGCGTTTCGAGCTGGTTATTCAATTTTCCTTCTTGTTCGTTAAAAAGATTAATCGTACTTATACATTGAATGCTATCTCACTGGACACATGATGTTGATTCAGCGTTGATGCAAAGTTGAAACTTGATTACCTGTCATCAACGTTGAATCGTTCATTACTTTCGACCGCCATGAGTACTTGCTCGGCAGTCCAAAGGTAACGCTTTGAATGTCATTTCAAAGCTTAATCTTTCGTATCATGGTCAGAGTACTTGAACTCTCTGAGATGTTCTTGAGAGTCCCCACCTACCAAAGATTTAGTCCACGGCCATTTGTAATTCCGCTCGAAAGTAGTTGAGAAATATAGCCACATATACCAAATTATTCCTTGGTCTTAGACAAAAACAATATGTATGTATCTCTTCTTGGGACCGCGACTGGATCAGGAAATGACGTCATCAATATGTCGCCCGATTACGAAAATAATACTGCTGAATAATTTCTGTAAAAATAAGTAAAACTGCTTATAATATCGAATATTATGTCATTAAGCAAGCCAATTGAACATTTCAAATATCTATATTTACACTTTCTCAGGAAACAAAATATTCAATTTATTTTAACTGTTTAATTTGTACCCCACCCACTTATTTTACAATGCATTTTTACACGTTGCTTCTACCTCTTGATATTAACGATTTTCGACTATTCTTATGGTGTTGAATTTAGAAAAAGTTTATTTCTGAAAGTTACAAAAAATAAAACATACAATAAGGAATTATATGTTACCAATATCGGCTTTTAATAAGTACCTAGAAGGAAAGGAATTTGAAATGCAGTACAAATCAATGTCGGCACAAATAGTTGCCTATGCTCTTATTATAAGATTAAGTGCAAATTACATACATTGTTTGCAAGTTCATTTTGATTAGATTTAAGCATGATCAATACGATTTTGCCAGTAGAAGTTTAACATACTTTTTTTTAATTAATGCAAGTGTTAAATTCATGATAGTCTTCTTAATTACTCTTAATGACTGGTTAATTATATTTTTTAAGACTTGACATCAACAGTTTCAGTTTATTGGCAAATCGGCAAATACATTTGCCTTTGGCCATCTAACAAATATTAAAGTGAATATGGCCAAGACATATATAACATATAGAACACATTCATAAATCATAAATGCGACAATTCAAAATATATACAAATGCATATAAAGAAACAGTCAAATCTCTTAGGGTATCAGAGCGCTTAACAAAAGCTTCTTTCAGATATTTAGAAACCCTCAACAAAAGTCCTTTTTTATGTGTAGACATTAAATTAACAAACTTTTGCATATATGGCCAGGACACTGGCCCAAGATACATACGACGCAAGTCAGAATACAATGTACAGCACATGAGAAAATGATACTCTGATTCGATATTATTTTGATCGCAACATTTACATAATCGATTTTCTCTACTGGTATTATTATATCAACACTGAAAGTGTTCTACTTAATTCGTCTTCATCCCCGCGGTAACAAAGCGATCTACAAACAGCATTATTTATTATCCATGCATTTAAAACGTTATGAGTTTAATATGGGCTTTCCACAATTACGTTCAGCTAATTGCAGAAGGAAGGGTATCAGGGGCATGGGGTAGTCATTTCATTGTCTTTTTTCATAATTCCTTCTCTGCAACTGAAAGTATTTCTCAAAAAATCCAATATGTGATACACTCTGCAACGTCTCTTTAAACCGTAACATTAAAGTAATGCATGTATAGTTTAGAACATGATAAATACATGAACAAAGTAAAGCATATAGACAGAAAGCTCAAAACGTAAAATAAAGGAAAAGAACGCAGTGCGGCACTGCCTTGGAACAGTCAGTTGTAAAACAACGCTGGTGGCAACAAAGCTCACACGCTATATCCCAACCATATTCCAATGTGATAGAGCAGTATACATAAAATTAAGCTCTCGACTGCTGAATGTCTTACTCACGAAAGGGAAACTAAAGGTACGTTATGTGAAAAACAAAAATGATTGGGTAAATATCTATATGAAAAACCTCTGGTCCTTTAGTTTTATGGAGATGATTTAATATTAACACAGTAGAATTCCGCTTAAGCTGGTGTTAAAGGGCGTGAGGGTATTTCACCTTTCTAAACCTCTTATGAACAAACTTAGTCAAACCGAGTCTTCTAATATTTTGATTAGTTGAGTTCTATACTTTCAAGGGATCTTTTTGGAGCTTTTAACAAACCATTTGCGCATGTTCTCCATGCCGTTGCAGAAAGCAGAACAACAGCAGAATATCATTAAGGATCCGACGAATCAGTAAAGCAAAAACATATCAAAGCAGCTCAGTATTAATGGGCTTTAAGAACTATCATGACGTCGTCCACCTCTTAGACACGATCAAATAGGAAAATTTAGCATCTAGCTGACAAAGAACTGAACTCAAAATATGCAATATATCTCCAAATAAGTGGGCCAAAACCGCATATGATAAGATATTTCATCATTTTACCAAATACATTTGGGAAAAAATCCATTGAATTTGATAAATAACTATTGTTTTGATACACTTAGTAACAGAAGAGTTTTAAATTGCTATTAAACGTAAAAGACACACACTGAATTACGATACTGACATTTAGTAGAATATTCTTGCAGTTGATAATAGCAGTATTTCTGCAAAAGGACATATTGATAACGTTCATTGAGTTCTTGAAAGTCGGTCTTGCAAAGATATGACGATTACATAAAGGTAAAGGATAAGGTATTCATTAAACGTCGCATTTAACCGACAGACAACATGACCTAGAGCTAATGTGAGACAAATCACGCATCTAGTTACAGATACCTACCTGGTCCGATATATTTCAAAAGATTGTATGGGGAACACTCCCATCTCATCTAAATAGAACAAAAGCTTGGATAAATCAGTGTACTTAAATCAGTTTTAAATATGGAGATACATCCCAGGCGATGCAGTATTGTAGTCTACGTTTAATAACTGTACCTCCCTGGCATAAAAATGTCAACTATTTCAGCAACAACTGATTGTCCGTATTTGAAAACATCATCAAGAATGCGTGAATTATATAAAATGCGTTTTATTTAAGCAGTTCCTTTGTCATTCATTAGATTATTAGGTAAATAGTTATAAAAAGTAAAGAAATCATGCGAAACAACTAACAGCACACCTTGTTATTGTTGGATTTTAATTTTTCTAGGATTTTTTTTCAGAGTTTGCATATACTTTGTCGCAATACCGTTTCACGCGGGGTAAAATATCAGTTAGACATGAAGTTATTCAATACAATAAATTAGTATTGGTACATGTAAAAGAGGTTAAATCATCTATAAAACGAGCTTAATGTGATTGTATATGCAATTAAGGAATCCATCATAATCTTTCTGATCATCTATGCGAACTTTGAAAATACAAACTTCAGGGATGTGATTAGTGGCCAAATCCTGTTCATTAGAAGGACTCAAGTTGTAGATTTAAGTACTGTAAATTTCCTTATGTAAAACGTAGATATACTGTAGGCGTTAAACGACGATGACATCATAGACCACCTAGTATGCTGTACTAAAACGTGCATATAGAAATCTTCTAATGATTCCTTTCGTAGATGTCTTAACTCAGGTTTACGGGGAAGTATGCATTTTGGATTTATCAATCTTAATAGGAGAATCTGCACTATAAAATAGTTTACGTTTTAAAGCTGTTATATCATTAGAAACAACATTCTTACGATTGCACCATGTAACCGATTTTTTTCTATTGATTTTTTGTTCTGACCACATTGTCGGGGTGTTATGCCGATCTGACACACTCGTACAGATAACAAGGGTATATAGATATATATAATTATGTTATTCGACTATGGAAGGGATAGAGTATTAGACTACTTCTATTTTAATCGAGCATACTGCGCCATTTAACAGAAATTTGCTCACTTAATATCGTTATTTAGTCATTTTCGCCATTTTCTGATATTTATGGATATTTTTTATCCCCCGCCGATGAAATCGGGAGGGGGGTATTGAAATGGCGTTGTCCGTCCGTCACGTCCGTGCGTGCGTGCGTGCGTGTGTCCGTCCGCAGCCATTTCTCAGTAACTAGCAGGTAGAATTTCATGAAACTTGATATAAACATGAACCAACATACTGCGATGATGCCCGTCAAGTTTTTTTTTGGATTGGTCGATTTCCCTTAGAGTTATTGCCCTTGATTTAATGAAAAATGCCCAAAAATGTCCGTCCGCAGCCATTTCTCAGTAACTAGTTGGTGGAATTTCATGAAACTTGAAATAAATATGAACCAACATACTGCAGTGATGTCCATCAAGTTTTTTTTTGGATTGGTCAATTTCCCTTAGAGTTATTGCCCTTTATTTACTGAAAAATCCACTTCTGCAGCCATTTTTCAGTAACAAGCTGGTAGAATTTCATGAAACTTAAAATAAATATGAATCAACATACTTTGATGATGTATGTCATTTTTTTTTCAATTGGTCAATTTTCCTAAGAGTTATTGCCCTTTAATTATTTGAAAATCTACAGATTTGTACATAACAAACCAACCAATTGGTAGAATTTCATAAAACTTTCATTCTTTTCGTGAACATTTATTATAAACATGTGAAGTTGTGTACCCACACCTGGTCACCACCTTGCTTTCGTCACACCCCCTCCCCCGACCAACCTCCCCCCCCCCAAAAAAAAAATTCTTTCCTTTTTATTATTATTTTTTTCAGACTTTCATGAATATTTATCAACATACAAAGTTGTACTGTTCCCCCACCTCACTCCTCCACCCAGTAATCCCCCTCCCCCCCACATGTTTATTTTTTTTTCATTTTTAATTTTCCATCCATATTTCAATATTTATAATCAACATCGATGATAAATGACAATAATCGATGTTTTGTACCCTCACCCAGTCACCCCCGCTGCCCCTCCTCCCCCAACCAAAAATAGCATTCATTTTCTGTTAAATTGATTTTGACAAATGAAACTATTTGCTTCTTTTGCTTCTTAGTAACATCCTTAACTTTTTGCCGGATATATTTTTTTGCCATTCCTGACCACAAACCCTTTCGGCGGGGGATACCAATTCATCGAATTTGCTTGTTTCATTTTAAGGATATTTAATTCCATCTTATTTTTTCGTAAAAGTGTTTTATCTGCTAGTCTAAGAATAAACATTATCTCACTAAATGTAACAGATTTATATTCATAACATAGTTTTTAAAGACGTTGTCACCATTAGTATTTCAGCAGTCATACATTTTCTGCCTTTCTTATATTCTCTTTAGCCGCCATATTTATGACGTCATAACTTTTTCCAGTCGCATGTCTGGAAAGAGATCATGGGAAATTACGATAACTCACTTCAATCTACAATGTGGTATAGGTCTCTATATTTCTCAATATTTTTCTCACGGCGGCCCATGTTCCCACAAATCGACGTGTACTAAGTCCAGTAAACTGGTTCTTCACAGGAGAATCCGATTTGCGTGTATCAGTGCTATTAACCTGACATGTTAAAGAACTAGACGGGCTAGGCTATGGTAGCCAGATTTCTCTCTGTCTCTCTCTTTATCTCGCTATGTTTCTGTACTAGTAGAATATACGAATTTGTCGTGGTGGGTGGCTATCTTTGTATGTAAAGTTTACTTAAACGTGTTTATTTTGAAAAGAGCGCTATGTAAATCTGGTAAAATATAATGATAGTAATACATGTATGTCACTAGTGTTACAATAAACAACATGTC
This sequence comes from Mercenaria mercenaria, assembly GCF_021730395.1. Taxonomy (NCBI): domain Eukaryota; kingdom Metazoa; phylum Mollusca; class Bivalvia; order Venerida; family Veneridae; genus Mercenaria; species Mercenaria mercenaria. The sequence goes on from NC_069378.1 coordinate 14,406,694, forward strand.
ATCTTGTAATCATTTTTATTTACCTGTACAATCATTATAATAAATTAAATTACAGCTAAACAAGATAAGTATCTTTTTTTACAGTTGATGTCTTTCAATCTGATATCATGTTTTGAATTTCTGTTACAACAGAATGGCGTTAAAGATATTTCTGCATATTTTTCACTTCAGTTACATAACAATGTATATGGAAGAGTTATATTAAATGTTTTAAATACATGGTCATAAATTTTGTTTGTTATGTTTTACAGAATGGTTATATCTTTCAAAACTAATCAAAATATTGTTTGACTTTCTAAAAAGGAACGTTTTGTCTAGCTTTTCTAGTCAAATTACTCTCCTGTAACAGACAGTGTCCTTGACGTAACACATAATTATTGCAGTTATGAAAAAACTCGAGATTGTAAACCTTTAAAAAAAAACATTTTCGCTATTTTCAGTCCGGGACATGTGTTGAGCAATTATTCTAATTTTATGTTCAATAAACATAGTAACTATTCTTAGTTTTCTGTTTAAATATCACTGCCATAACAAAAAGGCGTCCTTCTTGTTACACGCATGTCCCTACTGTAACATTGTAGACCCTTACAGAACAAGCCTTCTCCGGTGAATGGAAAGTTAATAGAAAGTTAATAGAAAGTTAATGGAGCTATTCACCGCAGCAGTTCGCTGTTCATTCACCGCATCCGGTGAATGATTGGCGATCAAATTTCTTTTTTAACATTCTACTCACCGCAGACTCCAGTGTTCACTTCTTATTCACCGCAGGACTTGGTATTTTAAATATTGTATCATTAATTCACTTTCTGTTCACCGGAGAAACTTGGAATTTCATGATTTGTGAATAAAATAGCTGCACCAGTTTTGGCGGCAAAATGGTTGTATAGTTTGAAATTCTGGACCATGCTGAGCACAGCAGAATTATGTGAATAGCATGGTATCGGCTACAGTAAGTGCTTTTTAATTGTCTATGATATACACAAGGCATGTCAAAAGTAAAATGGGATATTTCTGTCATTTTATTTGATTCATGTAATACTAAACAGATGCAGACTTATTTTTGTCATCAGTTTTCATGACTTTGAATTCTTGTACATGTAAATGGATAGAGGTATCCAGCTAATTCACTAGCATATTAAATCATCTGCCACTAAGTGACAAGATGAACTATTGTGATTGTTCCTTGTCTGTCCACCTTTTCATCCATCAACTATATATTTTCTTAAAATAATGTCTCTTCTGAAACTACAAGAAGAAAACTTTCTACAGACATGCAGCTCGCAGCTTATTCACCGCAGACTGTTCATAGTTCATTCACCGCAGACTGTTCGCAGCTCATTCACCGCAGACTGTTCTGTTCGCAGCTCATTCACCGCAGACAGTTCGCAGATCATTCACCGCAGAATGTTCGCAGCTCATTCACCGCAGACTGTTCGCAGATCATTCACCACAGCCATTCACCGCAGACCTCATTTGCATGTGAAAAGTTAATGAAAAGTTAATGGTCCTAACTTCATTCACTTTCTATTAACCAATCATTCCCCGACCATTCACCGCATCCATTCACCACAGACCATTTTTTCTGTAAGCCCTTACAGAACAAGCCTTCTTCGGTGAGTGGAAAGTTAATAGAAAGTTAATGGAGCTATTCACCGCAGCAGTTCGCTGTTCATTCACCGCATCCGGTGAATGATTGGCGATCAGATTTCTTTTTTAACATTCTATTCACCGCAGACTCCAGTGTTCACTTCTTATTCATCTCAGAACTTGGTATTTTAAATATTGTATCATTAATTCACTTTCTATTCACCGGAGAAACTTGAATTTCATGATTAATTTGGTGAATAAAATAGCTGCACCAGTTTTGGCGGCAAAATGTTTGTATAGTTTGAAATTCTGGACAATGTTGAGCACAGCAGAATTATGTGAATAGCATGGTATCGGCTACAGTAAGTGCTTTTTAATTGTCTATGATATACACAAGGCATGTCAAAAGTAAAATGGATAATTCACCACAGCCATTCACCGCAGACCTCATTTGCATGTGAAAAGTTAATGAAAAGTTAATAGTCCCAACTTCATTCACTTTCTATTAACCAATCATTCACACACCATTCACCGCATCCATTCTCCACAGACCATTTTTTTCTGTAAGGGAGGGGATATCTTCGATTATAATTCACTGTTATCTTCTTATCCCTATAACCTTAGTAGTAGTATTAAATATAGCGTTTTTGAAACATCTGACCCCACTTAACCCTTTGACCACTTCTAAAAAACCGACCAATGCCGGACAATTTAAAATCCACAGGTTTAAACCCAGCAATTAACCCAACCCTAAACTTATAATACTAACTCGCGAAGCTAAAACCTTCGGGGACTTTGACCCAGTCAGACCTACAGTCTTCGGTTGCACTCAGTACACTTGTGCCCTCAAAATCTAACGACACCGGTGTCGTTTTCTTTAACAAGTTTATCAATCAATATCGTTTGTAAAGCGACACCGGTGTCGCTTTATTGGATTTATTTTCATTCATAAAACCGATATGTTTACATTTGTAGTACAATTCGTTTAAACTTCCTTGTGATCGATTTACGTTTTACAGCTGATTTAATATGTGTCAAAGGTAAATTAAGTGCATTTTTTAAAAATGATAATGTGGGAAACCACAAATTCAACCAATCAAAAGCCTGCCATTTTTCTGCCAAGTTGGCAGACACTGCCACATTCCTGCCACTTGGCAGACTTTTGGCAAAACTTTGGCAAATTATTTTTATTAATAAAATGTAATGTATTTGATCTTATCTTCAATTAGTAAGTACATTATTAGGGTACACATAGTAATTAAAACTTTAATTAAGCTTTTAATCCAAAAGTTTGTTTCCATCATAAGATACAGGTTCATCCGATATGTAGAATCTGATGTAACTACCCATCAAAAGCATAAATGTTACTTCTGTAGATGCTGAATCGTTATAAGGATGAATATCAAACATTGTCCCTTGTTTTAGATAAATTTTATTTTTTTTCTTATACATAGATATTAACAGATCAGTGTAAAAGTCCTCAGCTGCCTCAGCTGCTATATTTACATTATCAAATATATCAAAAAATAAAGCATCATCCTGAGGCCTATAATTCCGCCACCTAAATATAAAATGTGATATTGGGCTTTTAGTCGGTTTATCCGGTTCACCTATAGGGCTCGCACCCTTTAATAAAATCTTAATGTCTATTATATAAGTTCCGGTTTTTCTGACTATAAACACACCACTCAAAAGCATATCTAGTACATCTATTTTATATTTTTGGTCTATGTGTATAAAATCTTTATAATCTACGATAATTCCAGATCCAATTTCAAATATATTTAAATAGTTCAGATGGGCCATATTTTTATATGTTGAATATATCCAGACACCACGACGGTCAAAATACTTTTTCATTTGTATGTAATCAAAAGTATGTTTATAATAGTACTCAAAGAGAAACACTTCACGTCCCACTTCCTCCAGCCTTTTTTCTATTTTCCTGTCTTTCTTTTTAAGTTTAAGAATTATTTCAGCTAAATTATCAAGTCGTTTTGTTGTAGCAACTTCAGAAGCAGATAAACTATCAACAGTATTCTTTGTTCTAGCTAATTGTGTTTCTTGTTTTAAGAAAACATTTTTTACTTTTGTAATTTCTTGGGTATTAGTGGTAATTTCTCTGACATTAGCGGTTATTGCTTTAGTATTAGCAGTAATTACTTGGGTATTAGCAGTGATTGATTCTCCTTGTTTAGCTGATATTTCAACTACAGAGTCCAAATCATTTATTATTTTTTTAATTTGATCATTAAATTTATCATTAAATTTATTAATATCTTCTTGTAATAAACCTTTAAGTTTACTTAACTCTTCGTATTTTATATTGTGACGTGTATCAACATTATTAATCATGTCTACAAGTTGTTTCTTCAAATTTTCTAGCTGATTATTAATTATGTTAATTGCTTCAGTATTAGCAGTAATTAACTCTCCTTGTTTAATTGATTTTTCAACTACAAAGTCCAGTTCATTTTTATGTTCTTCAACTTTAGCATTAAGCTGCGTCATATCTTCTTGTAATTTTTTTGTAATATTACTTAAGTCTGCATACTTTAAATTGTGACGGTTGTCAACAATACTAATCCAATTTCGAATTTGTTTTTTAAAGTCATCTATTTTAGAATTTAGCTCTTCTTTAAGGTTATCTAATGCTGTGTCATGATCATCACCTCTTTGTGAAGCTGCCTTTTCCAGTTCAGATTTATATTCTGCAAGTTTATTTGAAATTAATTCTAATAAATCTTTATGCTTATTTTCAGTTTCAGTATTTAGTTTATTTATTTCTGTTCTGATTTCTAACTGATACATATGTTGTAAGTTTTTCTCAGCTTCAATAATCTTGTCTTTTAGTTCTTCATGTTTAATCATACTATCTTTTAATTCTTGAATTTGGGTGAATAAAGTGTTTAAATTAACTCGAAATACTTCTTTTATGTTATCATCTGTCAAATCAGATTTCTCTTCAAGTTCTTTAATAGAATCAACCATAGCTTTCCTTTCTTCTTCAATTTTACCTTGTAATTCAACTATTAATAATGAATTCTTTTTAAAATCTTTTGTTAATTCTTCAATATTCTTTACTTCTGCTTCTAGTGTTTGTTTTATACTTTTGACATCTTCAAGATTATAGTCATCTATTACACTTTGAATTTTTTTTATACACAAACCGTCTTGGAACTGCATCGTTGGGTTTATCTGGATTTCCTAGGTTGATTATTTCATTACCTCCCATATCCAATGCTCTGTTCATTGTGTTATCAAGTTCCTTATTTCTGTGAAGATACGATTCCGTTTCCTTTTTAATCTTTTTGAATTGCTTTTTAGTAGCATAATCACTTAAATCAATATCAAATTTAACTTTACTTATACTGTCAGGTTCACTTATTTGTTTTACATCATTAAAAACTCCCATTATATATTACCAGTAAAGTTTTTTCTTAAAAACTTCCTTGGTTTGTCAATATATAAGAAATCATATTTTTGATTTGTTGCATTAGCAAAAGAGTTAGGGTTAATATTTTGTTCATTACAAATCATATCATTTTCTCGTTTACTTGGACTTTCAAATAAAATATAATGTGAACAGTTAATTCGAATATCTTTTGGTGTTTTATAGTAAGTCTGACTTAAATAAATAACACAACAGTTTTTGTGACGTCCTTGAATAAAGTATTTTGTTATTTCATTTTGAACTTTTTTATCTTCACATACAAAATCATCAAATATTACTACTTTTTGTTTTTCTGATTCAAGATTCTCACAAGGTTCAATTTGGTTGGAATCAGCCGAATATTCAAGTATTTCGTTTGGATCTACTTTAATTTTTTTTGCAATTTGACTTAATTGGTTAATTAAATCTTGATATTTAGATTGTTCTAAGTTTTTAGCATACAAGTATAATTTATCATAATATATAAGAGGTTTTCGGAGTATATGCATTAATGTATTTGTTTTTCCAGATCCAGAAGATCCACATATTAACATTCTAAAACATGAATCCGGCATAAAAGGATATTGCTTAAATTGTTTAAAGTTATTGGATTTATCACTTTTTGTATCATAATTTGGAATTTCCATTTATATAATATTACATTATTTTACATTATTTTACAATATCTTTCATTATTTTACATTATCTTACATTATTATATAAATACAATCAAAACTTAATGAAATAAGAATAAGAAAAAAATTAGTCGGACAAAAGATGAGAGCTCTTAGAGAAGAAATAATGAGAGAAAAAATTAAAAAAGCTACAAATCGGGATATGTACACTGAAATTTATAAACCAATTACTGAAAAAATAGAAAGTCAAAAAGAACAATTATCAAGTCAGTTAAAAGCATTACCTGGAATAAAACAACAATTAGCGTTATTAGGTGATGAAATGAAAGACATACAAACATATCAGGGTTTACCACAGCTATTCCAAGAACCAATACGATTATTACCGCCGAAAGATCATATGGGTTTGGATGATGAAGATGATGATTTTGAAGACACTAGAGAATTTCCTGAAGAATTAGCAGAAGAAATAGGTGAAACAACTGATGAATCAGAAGAAGAATTTGAGGCAAATTTAGATATAAATATTGATAAAGATGTATTATCAGATTGGAATTTACCTGTATTATCAGAGTTAGTAATAAACAAAAATAAAGATGATTGGATAAAAACAAGAAAAGAGGTTACCGAAAAAATAAAGAAGTTTACTCGTAATATAAATAAATATAGTAAAATAAATCCAGATGAAAAAATTGAATTTTCAGATGCAGAACCTATGGCTGCAGGTGAGTATGTTTCGGAGTTAAAAACAGACAAAGAAAATCTTAAAAGATATGGTGAACGCTTATCAAAAATAATAAATGACTCAGAGGTATTTGGAAAGGGAATAAGATATCATAACCCATATAAAGTTTAACCAAATGGACAATATGGAAATTTAATTATTAACTTAAATAAACTTTATGGTCAAAACAAATTAATTGCTAAGGATAGAATAACTGGAAAAGAAGTAATTAACACTAAAGTAGATGATGATTTAATTGATTTGATTAATAAAAGATATAACAATAATAAAAAACATTCAATTCATTCAAGAAAAATATTTAAAGAATTAACAGAAAAGTCAGGATTGCCTATCAATAAAAGATCTATGAAATTTAAAAAAGTAATTAGGGGACAAGGTTATGACGTTTGTCCATGTAATCCAAAAGAATTGGTTGATGACTTTAAGTTAATTTGTGGTTCAATTGATGCTAGAAATAATAATGAAGAACTAAAAAATGAAGGTATTAGAATAATTGATGAACTATTAAAAATGAATTCACTCTTACCAGAACAACATGAAAAGTTATATAAAAATTATTTTTCTTGAATTTAAACTTTAATAATTATATAAATGGAACAAAAAATAGTATTAAGTTCTGAAACAGTTAAAGATAATAAAAATAAACCGAGTGATTTTACAATCAGATTTAGTCGTTCTTTAATTTTAGATAAAAATAAAACTTATGTTGTTGGTTTGGATAGTATTAACACTATGACCTACTCTTGGCATAATATTAGTGATGAATATGATAATAAAAGAATTCGTTACAATAATGGTAAGGATTGGAAAGATATTATATTTACAAATGGTTCTTACAGTTACACAGATATTAATAATTATATTAGGGAAACATTAATAAGTAATGGTGATTATGAATTTGATAAATCAGAAATTGCTCCAATAAGTTTGGAATTTGATTTAAGTAGTTTTAAGATTTTGATTTCAATTACAGATAATTTTAAGTTGGATTTGGAAACATCAAATTTTCATACATTGCATGGATTTGAGAAAAAAAAATTGGAAAATACTGAATGTGGAACTACAACACCAAATATAACTAACTCTGTGGAAACAATTTATATTCATTGTGATCTTATTGATAATTCACTTGTAGATGGTAATTTCAGTGATATTATCTATGCTTTAAGTACTGCAGATTTAACAAGAGCTTATCCATTTACAAAAGAACCACAAAGAGTTGGATATTCTGAAATTAATAAATATATTATAAATTCAATTAGAATATATATTACAGATGTATTTGGTAGAATAATTAATTTTAATGAGGTTGAAACAAGATTTACACTAATTTTAAAAGAAATTAATTAAAACTAAAGTTTTAAAACTTTTATTATGAAATTATAAATTTTAGTTTTATATAATGTACAAGAAAGTTTATGACAAAAATAAAGGAATATTTATTTATGTTGATGCTCACACGGGAAAAGAAATCATACATGGAACAGGTATCTTTGACACTTTAACGAAATTGTTTTCAAGCGGAGTTGCATCTTCAATTAGCACAGCTGGAAAAAAAGCTTTGGAAACAGCAGGAAAAGCAGCACTAGAAAGTGGAACAAAAAAGGTTGGAACAGAAGTTGGAAATTTAGCTGCAGCGAAGCTTATTGGAAGCTTCACTGGAGATACTAATAAAATTGTTGAAAAATTTAAAAAGAAACCTGCTCCAGCAGTTGGTAATTTAATTGCCAAGGAATTACAAGAAAAGAATAACAGTAAAAATAATAAGGAGGAGGATATTCATATGAGAATAAATAGAATATTGTCAGGATCTGGAACTTCAGCTCAACAAAAACGTATTAACAGATTAATTTATAAAAACTAAAAACTAAAATAAAAACTAAAGTTTTAACTTTAATAAAAACTAAAATAAAAAATAAAATAATATATAATATATACATGTTTAGAACAAAACAATATTGTGAAAGATATGAATTAACTCCTATTCAATTAGATACAGCTTTAATATCTGTCCTGGGAAATAATGTTAAACAACAAAAAAAACGGATATCATTTTACAATTAATGATAGAAGCTCATATTTTGATTGGTTTAATGGTTATTTTGAAGTAAGTTTCAAAGTAAATAAGCTTGCTAATGGTAATAATTATGCTGATGGAGATCAAATTGCTTTAAAAGTTTAATATAATGGTCAGCTTATCATTAATTTGATCAGGTTTGTGGTTTAGAACAAAATGTGGAAAAAATTGTTTGTACAGATTTAATAATTTATATAAAGGTAGTAAATGTAACAAGGTTCATGTGGATCGTGAACTGATCTGAAGTTACTATATAAGCCAAAATCAACTGGAACAAATCTCTTTAGATACTACTGCTGTTGCTGAAAGTAGGGATGACCAAGCTGGATATAATAGTGGTTTCGCTATTAGAAAGAAATTAATCCAAGGTGGTGCTGAGGTAAAAACTAAAATTCCATTAAATAATTATTCATTTTTTCAGGGTTTAGAAACTAATATTTTACCTCCAAGTCAAATTCAAATAACACTACAGCTGACAGATGATGGTGAATTAATTTTTAGAGCTAATGCTGCTGATCCAGGTAGGGTAATTGTAACAAAATTAATTCTATGGGTTCCACGTTTAATTTTCAATCAATTTGGGTTTGATCTAATTACTACTGAAAGATTTAAAAAAGCAAGATGGTCATACCTTCGGGAAATGATGATGCAATCAAGTGACACACAACAGATTAATACAACTTTTAGAATAACAGCTGGTGTAACAAAACCACAACATGTATTTGTTTATTTACAACGACCTGATAAAAGTAATGCACAAATACATAATCCACATTTATTAGATACATTTAAACTTAATGCAGCAAATGATGATTTTAATTGCACTTTGAGCTCTTGTCGTCTTGAAGTTGGTAATGGTGTTTTTTATCCAGAAACAGAATACACAAGTATATCAAGAATATATGATGATGTAATTAATTATTATTATAAACAAAATAATAAGACTACCGGGAGTCTGCTAAATAGATCAAACTTTAATAGTTTATTTGGATTTGTTCATTTTAACTTGGAATATAAAAAGGAAGTAACTACAGAAGATCCTAAGCAGATTACATTAACAATTAAGTTAACTACACTTCCCACTGCAAGATATCGTATTTACGCAATTGTATTATATGAAGAAACAGTTGAAATAACTACTATTGGAAATGAACTTGTTATTGTTTAAATAAAATAGATATAATTTATATATAATGACATCAAATTATATTGAATATAAAGTTAACCTAACAGATGGACAAAAGAAAAATTTAGCACAAGCTTATAATAATAAAATTCCACATACTTTTAGATTAAAACATGAACAATTACGTGGAAACTTCCCTTTAGTATTAACAAAAACACAAATTAATCAAATTAAAAAAGCTGTTGCAAATAATAAGGGATTAGAAATTATAATTTCAAAAAAAACAAATGTCCAGTCAAGGTCAAAATGGTGGATTTTTAGGAGCTTTGGCTGGTTTGTTAGGAAAAACAATTCTTCCAATGGCAGCAAAAATAGCTCCAAAAATATTAGCCCCTTTAGGCATTGGCGCTTTGTCTGGGCTAGCCAGTACTGGTGTTAGTAAAATACTTTGAAATGGTATTATTTCAGTAGCTAATGATAAGAGAAATATGATATCACCATATCTTACACCTAATCAAAGAAAGCAATTAGTAGGATCTGGAGTGATTAAATTAACACAAAAACAAAAACAAGACGGTGGGTTTTTAGGCATGTTGGCTGCTAGTCTAGGGATACCTTTGATTACATCTTTGTTAAGTGGTAAGGGACATGGCCAGGGCATACAGATTGATTCACAACGGAGACCTTACAGACGAATTCCTATAGTAAAAAAAAAATAAAATTTATAAACAAACCAATATCTAACTTTGAAATTGAACAATGGGTAAAACAATTAAAAATTAAAAACTTTAGGGGTGTATTTAGTAGAAATAATTTATTAAAATTAAAAGTAAAGGACGAGTGTGGAATTATAAATTTGGACGACTCTGTTGGTCCTGGAACACATTGGGTTTGTTATTTTAATACTTTGTACTTTGACCCATTTGGACTTCCTCCACCAAAAGAAGTAATTAAGTATATACCAAATGTAAAATACAACAATGTTCAATATCAAGACAAAACAAGTACACTTTGTGGTTATTATTGTTTATTTTTCATTAAAATGTTACAAATTAAAAAGAAAATGTAAAAATAAAGAAAATGTAATTCTTCAAAGTTATAATGTAAAAAATAACAGAAAAAAAATGAATCTATTTCTATTAATTATGCAAATGAATTTAAAATAAATGATGTTATTTATATTAATTCTTTAAACGTTATGAATATTCAGTTAACAATTTATGGTTCTATAATTTAAGTTTTAATTAATTTAAGAATAAGCTAATGTATCAATACCATTATCAAGAATATATCTTTTATCGTCATAACATGATAAAGATGTTTTATTTATAACATAACTGGAAAGATTGTGTTTATTAGAACGAATAACTTTAAAGGTGTGATTACTTTGGGTTGAATTAAACAAAGTATCTTTGTAATTTTTATGAACTATTGTTTTCTTAACAACAAGTTTTTTAATTCCTTTACATTTTTTAATGTTAACTTCATTTTCTAATAAATATGAATACATTTTACTTCTTAATCCGACAAATTCAACAATGGGAATGCCAGCAGCTTCATCTTTAAATTTTCCAATTACTTTTTTATTATTGTCGAAATAAAATTTTGAATTAATATCGTAATCACTATTATCAAATAAATCTTTGTCCTTATAAAAATCCTCATATGCATCTTTGGTTTTTATTTCATAACATAATGAATCAGTGTCAGTGAATAGTAATTTACAATTACCCTCGTACTTTTCCTTAATGTAATTATAATGAAAATCATACATTAAATATTTTGATAAATCTAGAATGCACATTCCAACATAACAAGGTCTGTTTAATAACAAACTTTCTTTTATTCTATGAATACCAAAAAGGTTAGAGTTAAACATCGTTGAACTAACAAATGAAGGTTTGGCTATGTATTTTAATAAAATATTTTCATCATGAGTTAATTTAATATTAACCCTCTTGCGTAAATTCTCCATCGTCTTACCGAATACAGAATTGTTCATTAACTTAAAAAAGTACTTTTCAAATGAATTTTTTGCTTTAGATCTTTTTTGAGTATTAAAATCAATATATTTTTTTCACCAAGGAGATGAATCAAAAGTTAATATTTTGTGTATTTTTGTTACTTTTAACCCTAATTGTGTATATAGTTCAAGATTTTTATAATGAACTACATAATTTTGTTTTTTCATTAAAGTTGGAACTAATTTTTTTACATTACTTTTTCCTATTTCAAATTCTTCTTTAATAGTTTTACTATAATTGGAAAGCCATTCGTCTGGTATTTTATTTTTTTCAGGAGCTAAAGGATAATCGTTGTGGGTTTTATGTAATTCTTTTGGATATTCAAGATCACATTCAACTATAAAGTTAGTTTTACATTTTGCAATTAATTTCTTAAATTGTTTTTCGGATATAAATTTAAAGTTTCCAGAGGGTAAAGGTTGACACATAGCCCAACCGTAAAGGTTATTGGCGTCAAGGTACATAATGTATTTGTTGTCAAGTTTAGGATTATAATCCTTCATATATTTATTGTTTGCTTTACTGTATCTGTTTGAAATATAACTTATTCCTCCTCTCAGTCCCTTTTCAATAAAAAGATACATATCAATATCAGTTATTAAATCTAACTTAATTCCAGTCATTTTTAACATTGCATCCCAAGCTAAACCAGGACTACTAAAATAATGACAAGGATCTAATTTGTAGTACTCTAAACATAGTTTTCTAAAATTTTCGAATACATCAGCTAAAAGTAATACGTCAGTTTTTAAATATAGATCATGATATTCTCTCATTGTTTTAATTTTAAATTTATTCCAAACATTTTTAGCATGTTCATATTCATTATCAGAAATATTAGTTTCATTTAAAATTGAATAAAAATCCTCTTTAGAAGGTAATTTTGTTTCTTTGAATTTTTTAAATGAATCCATGTAATCATATGGATGAACACCTTTTGTCTTTAATAATTCAACATTTTCATAATTAAATTCAGTTGATGTGTATTTAAATTCTGGAATATTTTTTACTAAGTTATCCAATGATTGAGACATAAATTGGAATGAATCAATAAAAACCAAGTCGGAAATCATAAATGCCATATATCTTTCCATATTGTTAGGAATAACATTAATTTCTTTTTTAAATTTTCCTATTTGTTGCATAATAAAATGACCGTCATAACCTCTTAAATTATGAAAAATAACAGGAATTTTATGTGTTAGTTTAAAATTAATATTACATTCTGAGTGAGCACTTCCTCTGAATTTTCCTGTTATATGACAGTGATCCCGGACAGGATTTTCATTTTCCTTACATTCTTTTTCACAAATATGACAAAATTTTTGTTTTTTAAATTCACTTTCATCTTTTTTAGACATTCTTAGTTCTTTGTTAAAGTTAACACTAAATATTTCTTTACAATATTCCTCTTCCTCAAGCATTTTTTCAATAAACTTATAAACTGCATTAGGGCCTCTATAAATCTGGGTTGGTTTAGTATATTTATCGTCATAACAACAAACAACTTTATAGCCGTAACCACAATCTATATGATTTTGATATGGTTCAGTAAATGAAGATTCAGTTGATGGTAAAGCAGTTAAAACTTTTTTAGTTATTGATTCAAAATCAGCATAAATTACAAAAGGTACTGCTAAACCTTTATGATAATTTTTAAATTCTCCTTTACTTCCCTCTTTTGGCATTTTTACACCTTGGGTACCATTAATAGCTAAACAATTTGGAATATGTTCATTTAATATTCTTTCTTGAGAAAAATGTTGCAGACAGCTTTTACAGAAGTGTTTTTTATGTTGATATTTTGTTTTGTTAAACATTAATCTATTAAAGTCTTTTATCCAAACATAATGTTGGACTACAGTGGCTTTAGCCCTCTTACAGTCATCATCAGTTATTTTATCATTTATTTTATCATTAGTAATTAGCAACATGTCACAGTGTTCTTCGTATTGATATTTTGATATGTACAATGGATAAATACTATTTTCTTCATAACAAAATATATTAAATGATATTTCATTTAAAACTTCTATTTTAGGTATTTGATTTAATGTAACAGGAAATTTAATTCCAGTATAATCAAGATCGTTTATATGATTTTTATATTTTGAAACTCTATGAGGGTTTTCTTTAACAGGAAATTTGTAAGCTAAATGACACCATCTGAAACATTCATTATCATCATTCTTTATATTTATTAACCCTTTCATTGGATGTTGTAATGGTTTTGGTAATTCTAAATAACTTGAAGCAGCCAATGGACTATACTTATATCTATTTATATAATGAGCATCAACTGACTCTATTCTCCAGCCACTTCCTTCTGAAATCCAATTACCAATTCTATTTATTATTTTATCAAAAGCTTGATGTAAAGTTTTTTTTTTATTTCGTTTGTGTTAATAATTTCTAAAGCCTTTGATTGAAAATAAGCTGATTTATATATTGTATCAGTTTTATCCATTTTTGCAAAAGTTATTTTTAAAACAACGTTTATTTTTATACCTTTTAAAGTTTTAAGTTCAGATTTAAGTATTTCATAAGAGTTGTTTATAGTTAAATATAATTGATTCTTTGGATCTTGTCTATATGTAATTTTAATTTCAAATTTCTTATAATATTGTTTTGTAGATCTCTCGATTTCCATCTATATATTATATTTAGAAAATAAAATTCGTTAAGCAAAAAAGGATTAAAAAAATAATTAAAAAAATAATTAAAAAAGATAATAAAATAAATAAAGTTTTAAATTATCTTTAAGAAGAAATAAAATATTTAAATTTATATCTTTTTCCATTAGTTTTTGATATTCCACATTTTACTCGGTTTTCTCCTTTGCAGCACATTGTTATTAACCCAGAATTAATACCAAGGTCTTTAGACGCTGCATAATTGCTTTTATATGTTTTTTCTTCATTAGTATCACAGTCGGTTACAATAACTTTTTTATGATTGTTTCGAATATTATTTGGACTGGGACAATCACATAATCTTTCAGCATTTTCTTCTTCAGTTAATAGACAACCACAGTTCCATTCAAATAAATTATTTTTTAAAAGATAAGGATCTATAACATTTTGTAATTTATCAATGACATGATTTTTATATTCATTGCTAACTATTTGATCAAGTTTTGATTTAATAACATTTCTTCTTTTAAGAACTTTCTTATATGAATTTTTATCTGGATTCATTATTTCTCCTAAAGTGCTAGATAATTTTGGCATAATCATTCTATCTACCTTTCTATTAACCATCTATATATAATATACTTATAGAAAAAAATCTTTAAAAACGCACCTAATGAAATTATATTGATTTGAGAAATTTGTTTATATTATCTATATCTTTTGAATAAGATTTTAAAGTCATTTTTTCTAAATTGTTATCAACTGTTAAAATTTTAATACCTTCTTGAAACATTCTGTTTAACCATTCTTCGTGTAATTTGTGTAGTTTTTCTAAATAATCTAAACCAACTCTATTTTCTTCCGTTCTGTTTCTTTTTTGAAGCCTTTTAAAGCATATTTCTGGGTCGGTTTTAACATAAACAAATCCATCAATTGGGTTTTTTCCGTATGGTTTTATAATATGATCAGTTAAGAAAAGATTGTATACTGCCCACTCGGGGTCATTTATAACACCGTTGTCGTGATGTTGTTTTGTAAAAACGTTACTGTTAGTTAAATAACAACGTTCAAGGACAGAAACACCATCAAACTGTTTAGCAGAAGATAACATTTTTATATGACTGTTTAAAGTTGTTAGCTGAAAAGGAAATAAATATTTGGAAGGTTCTTGAGCAGCAAGTTCAAAAAGGTTATAGGAATTATAATCAAAGTCCATAACATTTTGCCATTCGTGAATTGGTTCTGGAATTATATTAAAATTAGGATTATATTCTTTAATAATATCTAAAAACGTACTTTTTCCTGATGCAATATTACCTTCAACTGATATAATTTTTCTCATTTATATAAAATACTTATAAAAAAAAATCTTTAATTAAAGTTAATACAGCTCTTCTTCTTTTTTACTTTTATATCCGTTAAGTTTAAATTCCTTCATGTACGTTTCTAAAGGCATTGAATATTTTTTTCTTTCTGCATTTCTAATAGTATTGTAAAAATATCCTGAATAACTTGTTTATCTTCTTCTTTATTTACTTTTCCAGAATCATTAGGGTCATGAACAGCTAGAGCTGCAATCCGTGTTTTTGTTATTAGTTGTTTTATTTTGTGATGATGTGCTTTTAAAATAAATTTCTTGTCGTCAAGTTTTAGTCTGTTAGTAAATATGGTAATTACTGATGGAACAGCGCCAGCAACTGCTACAAATATAGGAATAGCTGGAACAAGTGCTAATGCAGCTGAACAACCAAAAACACCTGCTGTAATATATAATCCGGTACTTACTCTCCCACAAAATTTATAACATTTTCTGTAAGCAGCAGCTAGTTTAGTTAAGTGAATAATTAATTGATCTATTGTTTCTATTCCATTATTATTAGAAATAAGATTTTTATTACTCATTTATATAATTAAAGTTTTTATTTTCTAAATTAAATTTGTTCAAGATCGCTAAACGGAACCCAACTATTAAATTCTTCACTATAACCTTTCCATTTTACTAAAGCTTGTTTTTTCTTATAGTCTCGTCTAATAACTTTTTCTATTCTAAAAACTTCTTGTGTAGTAGGTAAAAGTTCTTGTTCATAAAATGAACCTTGAATTATTTCATCATTTAAATCTTTAATAGTGTATGTTCTGGGATTTGTATTATTAATTTTATAAATTATAAATATTTCCTCTGTCCAATTTGGTGTATATCCTTTTTCAAAATGTCTTTTAAGTTTACTTAAGCGAACTCGATCACCAATTTTAAATTTTGCTTTACTCTTTGGTATCTTTAAATCACCATATAAATTAGAGTAAACAGTACCTTTATTTAAGTTTTTACTAGCTTCGGTTGGTGTCATTTTTATACTAGAATGTTTTGTTCTGTTATATTTATCAACCATATCCTGCAAATTATTTAAATAAGTATGAGTATTATTTGCTGTAAAATATTTCCACATTATTCTTTTTAAACTGCTATTAAATCTTTCTATTACTACAGCCTTTCCTTCATTAAATGTATGATACATATTAATCTTATTTTTATTCAAAAATGATTCAAACTTTTTATTATAAAATTCTTTTCCTTCATCTACCGATAAATTTACTGGTAATCGTCCTTCTAAAATTATTTTTTCAAATGCTTCAGTAACAGATTCTCCAGTTTTATTCTTTAATGGAATAACCCAAGCATATTTACTGAATATATTAATAACGGTTAACAAGTACTTTACTCCTTTATTATATTTTGAAAAAGCTTGCATGTCAACTAAATCAGCTGACCAAGTATCATCAATATCATTAACTATCACTCTTCGTTTCCTAAATTTTCTTTTAATTGGTTTGTGTAATTCTTCTGCTAATTCATCGCTCCATGTGATTCCGGGGGTATACTCTACCCCCTTTTCCCGTTTTTTGACTTTTGTCCCAGCCCAAGTTTGTATTTTGTTTTAATTATAGGTTTCACAACTAAATGTTTTGCAATCTTTTCTCCAAATGTTTTTGATTTAGTTTTATTTAAATTGGAAAGCATTTGCTTATCACATGTACCCTTTTTTACACCACTGTCATAGCAAAAATCATGGTCCATACATACTGCATCCAGTTCATTGACAGGGGGTCCATTATCTAGGGGATTTCCTGGCCCACAATAATTATATCCTGGAAGTGTTAAACCTTTCTTAGGTAATAAAGGTAACATTGCTTTGTGAATATCTAAATTACCCCCTGTACTTTTAACAAACTTTGATTTCATTTTTCCACAAGATGAACAAGTAGCCCTTATCATTTTTCTCCCGTTTTTGTTGTAACATAATGAGGATTTATATTATCAGTAAATCTTCTTTCTTTCAAACAATATATTTTATTCTGTAAACTCATTATATTATATGTATTTAAAACTTTTTAGTTGGTTTTTACTGGGTTTAAACCTGTGGATTTTAAATTGTCCGGCATTGGTCGGTTTTTTAGAAGTGGTCAAAAGGTTAAGTGGGGTCAGATGTTTCAAAAACGCTATATTTAATACTAAAAAGTAAAAATAATATTTTAACTATGAAATAAATTAGTTTACATTCTTAAAATATCACCTGAAATACATCGTAATTTTGTTTTGTGATACATATAGGACGTATATGTTACTTTTTCTATAAAAATAAATCTCAAACTGTCATATTGTTATGATCTGGATGTGTTTACTGTATCTTATGATAAAGTATCAGTCACTGATATTATTGTTACAGGAGGGAAAACATGTTGGTTCTGTCTTCAGGTTATGTTCTATTTTGGTAAAAAGAAGAGGTATTAAGCTTGCATTCAGTTAAATCTACATTGAGATATGTTCTATTTATTAAATCCACCAGATGAAAACAACAAATGATGATGGTTAATTTTCAAAAGTTACCAGCTCAAAAATGATGCGAAAATATAGAATGACTCATGAATTCGGGTTTGTCGTATACAGCTCCTCTGTCCCAAGGAGCTATATACGAAAACGTGTGCCGAATACAGCTCCCCAGGAAGCTATATCCGAAGGGAGCTATATGGGGAGTGACAAATATGTCTTCAATTTTCATTTTCGAATAGGTATGTTATATGACATCAGCGTAAAAACACGATACGACGTTATAATTATGTGGTATTTGCGAGATATTTCAGTATCATACTTCAGTTGGTGCGCGCATTTCAGATATCTTAATGCAAGTGGTCTCATATTATGGAGATAGTACCCAAATTTTAAATTATGAAAAGCAATTGAAAAGTTCATGTTTGTTGCTTATATATAATATGCAAGACCAAAAAATCTTGAATTGATCATTTTGAATATGTTGTTTTTAATGTTTTTAATGCAGATAGTCCTACCTATCAAGCTATTGATAATTATTGCGGGAATAACTGAATAACTTCTCTCAATGACGGAAAATTGTAAGATACATGCATGTTGTATGATATCAGAAAATGTTGTAAGCTTAATGAAATAAATTCAGATCGACTATTTAATCTGAAATTTAGATATAATGTTATTCGAACCATATCATATATCTGTCATTAAGTATTGGCTCAAACTTATTAATACTGATAACTGTGTCCTAAATACTTTATATTCTGCATCATTAAATGACTGTAACGTTTTAAACAAGAATAACTGGTGTAGTCATGTGAAGAGATTATTGTGTAATAATGGTTTTAGTTATGTGTGGGAAAATCCATATAGTGTCAATGAAAAACAATTTGTTGTAACTTTCAAACAAAGACTTATTGATAATTTTCTCCAAGAATGGCTTGGAAGCCTTAGTAATAATAAAGTTTTGTCCACACTGTACAAGTTTATAAAATCAGACTTTGGTTATGAAGAGTATATGGACATAAGAGTAAGCGACATGCATTGACCAGACTGCGAATATCAGCGCATTGTCTCAGAATTGAAACAGGGCGTTATAGTAGAAATAGAGTACAAAGAAACGAAAAACTATGTGAAATTTGTAGATCAGGTGAAATTGAAGATGAATATCATTTTATGATTATTTGTCAAAAGTACAGTGATCTGCGAAGAAGACTTATACCAAAATACTTCTGGCATAGACCTAGTGTTATGAAATTAGTAGAACTGTTAAACTCGTCTAAGAAGAAAACATTGGTTAATCTAACTGATTACTTGATTGAGGCTTTTAAACTAAGAAATAGTACCATTAATAATGCGATATTATAGCTGATTCTTTTATAAATATCTCATCCTCATTTAACAGATTTGTTATGACAAAAGTAGTACGTTATATTATATACTGTTGTACATATTTGACCTTTTTACACTGTATGTAATGTCTGGAAGAGGAACTGTAACAGTTCAATTCCTAATATGTGAAATAAAATTTCTGTTCTGTTCTGTTCTGTTCATATATCATATATAAAAATAAGAAACACTATTCAATATTTACCATGAAAATTAACATTACATTGAAATGACTTTTTACTAAACTGTGACATACAGATGGATGAATGTAAGGTAGGATTATTATCTGAGACATTGAGTGTTGTGGTCTCTCAAGCAAGTTTGACTGTACTTAAAATTAAAAATCAAAGTACTAGTATAGCACTGAAGGCTATGTCAGGTTGACATATTAAGATATCATTTCATGATTCAGACACGCAAGTAAAGAAAGGAAATTTTATTACTCTTCAAACGATTTACCAAATATAATACTAAATCAAGTTTTGTAGTCAAAAAAGTTACACTTGCATCGTAATCTAAACACGCTAAATGAAACAATATATACAATACTGTGGAAAAAATGATTTTAAAATGTATGAAGCGTAGTGAATGCTGCAAAGTAAGTTTTTATGCCTTTTTAGTTGTTTGGATCTCATTACTTGGTAATATGGGCATAAGTTGCATCGTCATTGAATTTGTGAAATAAAATAGGAATAAAAAGCACCTGATAACTCCATTTGAATAATAGAAACAGACAGCAGCCTGATACTGTAAATGAAATTATTTAATGGAAGATGTGAAATTCAAAAGATTGCCTGAAGACAGCGTCCGGTAGAAATGGGAAATGCATTTAGCTACTTTTATACCACGAAGAGTAGCGAAACAATTTTCCGATTTAAAATTTAAACCTCTTTCGGGCAGCGGTGTGGAGTCTATACACTTACCATTGCTACATTACATACAATGTATTGTTCAAGATTGTACGATACTACACTATGTCTACATTTCACATGTACATGTAATTACAGTGTTAAAACCAAGATGTTGTAAAAAATTGCCAATCGTTAGTTAAAAACTGATATAACTTACGACCTAAAATTACATTAAAGCTCTGTAGGACCACATTTGTAACTGATCGCATTTGTAACAGATTTCGTACGTATGCGATCGCATCCGTAACAGGTAAAATGTGTTACGAATGTGTTTGTCCAACATGGGGGTTGACATGAGAAGCACATATGTATCATGTTGAGTATTATACTGCAAATGTTCTATCAGTTGGTTATCATCGCAACATCATTAAATGACTGCCATAAGCACCATCACAAGTTAGCGTCGTCGTCGACGTCAAAAACTTCATAAAATTATTTGAGCCGCATCATGGGAAAATGGGCCTTCAGGAATCTTCGAGGCTTTGCAACCAGTGTGGGCCCAGATCAGCCTGTGCATCCGCGCAGTATGATCATGGCCCACACCGTTCGCTGTTATTTCAAAGAAGGCTACCTGAATATGAAGTTTTCTGACCCTAATTCAGATGCATAAATGCCAGGTCAGCCTAAATATAGAGTTTCCGGAAATTCACAAAAATGTCCGAATGCCAATTTTCCCGTGACTTGGCTCAATTTTTATTATCATTTCTGCATCCACTGCCACTACCACTGTAATATGATTACAACTTCAGCTACTTCTACTGTTACCTCGACTAGCTGAAATGATCAGGTCACTGGTTCGAACCCGGTGGCGATATACATTTGTAGCTATCTTTCGTTATCCAGAACTGTCTCAAGTTGGGTGACAAACAGGAAGTTGCTATGTCCTGGGACAAATTATATACAATTTGTCATGGACATAGTCGTTAGCCTTAAGTTTAGGAGTGCCCGACCTTGTGCATGCTGCGAACTAATGTCTATGAGATTTTAAGAAAATACACCTTAGCTTTTAATTACCCTCACCCAACTGAGCTCGCTTGTAAGGAAATAGGCTTTCGTTTATTATAATCCCGCCATGAAATAGCGGAGTTTGTGCGTTCGTGCAGTTATATATAGGTTCTTGTTTGTCCTTGGTATAACTTCCCCATGCATTGTCAGATTTTCAAATTATTTGGTATAAATGATCAGCACGGATAGAAGGTTTGTTGCGATCATGACCCATGTTGCTATATCCAAGATCATGGTCACAGCTTTGAACTTAGATTTGTTTTGTTATTTTGCTGTAATATATACGTTTGTGTCCGGATCATAACTCACTTTAGTCAGATTTCCAAATACCTTGGTACAAATAACCACAATTTATTGACAATCTGTAGCGACCATATTACACCTATTACTGCAAACGACTCAAAATTTTGGCACCCTGTAGAATGGTTTTGGTGAATATTATTTTTGTTTGTTGGATTCAGAGCGCCTGTTTTCAACAGTATTTAGGTAATACATTTTAGGGCAGTTATCTTACCATTGATCCTACAACGGACCAGTCCAAGATAATGATGATGATGATGATGATGATGATGAAAATGATGATAAAAATGTCAAAAATATCAAAATCAGTACAATAGTATCTTTATGTTAGTAACAAAAATATTCCCAGCTTGAAACAGCACCGATATGCGAAAATCGCAACAGATACGTGCAGTTATCACCCGATCTCGAACGTGTATCCCTCGACACTCTAGTCGTTGGTTAGTTCCTCCCATTAATATCAACTGAAATTATACCCTGGCTCATATACGAGTTTACACTCATACAATCGTTTACGGGTCTGGTAAAACGCATCCGATACACGTAAAGTCTTAACTGGGTGGATGAGAGACACAATATCTCTGGAAATTCCGGCCCTGACTGGGAATTCAACAGGCTCCGCCGGTTTCGTAATCTGCAAAACTATCCACTGCACCTATCTCACCGATGGAGTTACTTGTGCCGCTCCTATAGAGATACAAAATAAGAGTGTTTCCATACGAATGCAGACACCAGGCCAGTCAAGAAAACTCTCTTAGTAAATATAGTCCAATAAAGTTCACGTTGGGGTTTTGAATAGGACATATTTCATTTGATGTATCCATTGTCGTCAGTATAAGTTTGTTTTTTTTTTGATATTCAAAGTAATGCGAATTGACAAAGATAAACAAAACGAAAACGAAACACCTATCTTGCAGCGAACCCGCGCACGCCGACGACATCAGGATCAGAACAATAGCCATGAGCAGTGTGGCAACGTTAAATGTCGCAACGCCACTAAATGTCGCAACCACCGTTAAATGTCGCAAGGCTGACGTTAAATGTCGCAACCACCGCTAAATGTCGCAAAATCGTCTGCCGCTAAATGTCGCACCTTTAACGTTAAATGTCGCAAAAATTTGCCCACCGTTATGTGTCGCAACACCAACGCTAAATGTCGCAATTCTTATTTGACACTATGACTATCAATTCCTTGTGTATATTTACTTTTTTGAGGGAAGAAAAATTAGCAGGTTTATGTAATACAAAAAATTATCTTAATGATAAATGTTGTTACGTATAGCAACAAGAGGGCCTTGTTGGCCCTAGATCGCTCACCTGAGTTCCACACCTTGCTTGAACAGTCACGCAAGAAAAATATTTGTGAAATTATTTTGTAATAGGGCCAGTATTTTAAGACAGAAATATTCTGAGGTTTCTTCTAACTAAATACGATTTGGTAATAGTGTTGTATGTTTGTTGTGGTTGGGTATGGGTGGGGAACGGGGTGAATAACGACACAGAAATCTAAGACACAAACACACAGCACCAAGACAATTAATAGAAAATATAAATATTTACATGTTTGAAGGGGTGGGGTGGGGGGAGGGGAGAGAGGGGGTTATGTGTGGGTAGGCGGAAAAGTAGGATAATGAGGGGAATGAGACTAAACCAAACAATTTTAAGAGACTAAAAGTAAAATAATATCAAAATTCCCGCCTAAGCTGAAAGAATGTACAGAGGGCCACATAGGATCTTTCTCCGCCATTGAAGCTTGATAGTCACCTTATGGCTTTAAATGTAAACCTCCAAACAAAGAAAAAGAACCCATGGCTGATTAATAGAAAATCTTCGTTTTCTACAGCTGGTATAAATCACAGTCTTCGTGTCGCGTAGTTGAACATCCTGTTGTGTAACAGGCCTGGATTGTTGCCCTAGCCGATTCCTCCACCCGAAACCCCACCTTTGTTGGCTTACTAGTGACTTATACTCATCAAAGTTGCACCCAACTATTTTGGAAATAATATTTTCTCAAAATGTAGACCCAAAACGCCCCAGAGGCAAACATTTTATACTTATATTTCAAAATTCCCCAGGGGGAAGAACCCTTGACCCCTTAAAATGGGGGGGGGGGGGGGGTACCCCTCCAGTACCTTAAAATTAAGAAAAAAATGCACCAGAGGCAACCTGTTTATACCTGTTTTTCAAACTTTCCCGGGGAGAGACCCTGAGCCCTCGAAAATGACAGGGATAACTCCTCCCATACACCGAAATTTTGAACAAAAAATGCAATAAAAGTCCAGCATTCCATACTTGTATTTCAAAATTGTCCATGGGAAAAGACCCTAACCACCTAAAATAAGGGGAGTGCCCCTCTAGTACGTACCTAAAAAATAGACAAAAATGCACCACAGGCCAACATTTCATACCTGTATATAAAAAACTTTCCCACAAATACGGACAGAGGAACCCCGTACCTACCGCACGTCGCCGGTGACGCTTTAGTTTAAAACTGGTGCCCCCACCACCACCCATCCTCCATCAACAATTTCTGGCTCTCGGCCTGTTGTGTAACGAAATTCAGGTCGACTAAAGACATGCGATACAACGCGCGACAATACGGAGCCCGAGCTTAATGTCTCATGAGCTAAACAGGACTCCATAGAATTACATAGTTCAGACCTGAAATAAATATAGTACTGTGGCGAGTACCACGTTAGTGCTCAAACCTTTACATATGAAATATAACGTGTGTATGGTGCGGTACCACTGAAAAGCAAACGTGCAGATTAGAGTGAAAGGTCAATTCAGCCCTCCCCAAATCAAGCATGCATTACCCAGTCTTATCTCTAAGTTGTAAAGACTGTTTAACTTACCTTATTTTGCTATGCGACATTTAGCGTTGGTGTTGCGACATATAACGGTGGGCAAATTTTTGCGACATTTAACGTTAAAGGTGCGACATTTAGCGGCAGACGATTTTGCGACATTTAGCGGTGGTTGCGACATTTAACGTTAACCTTACGACATTTAATGGTGGTTGCGACATTTAGCGGCGTTGCGACATTTAACGTTGCCACAAGCAGTCTTCGAATAGTCAAGCTAGTCTCTATTTAAAAGTAAATGAATATATACCCGGTGTTCTGCGAAAACAAGCTTTTACAAGACTTTCTATGTTGAGACTGCCTTGATCTTGTTTTAGTGCATTTTATTTGTTGTTGAAGCGATACAACCTATAACAGTTGAACGGAGTGTATGTGGTGTGCATCTTCCCCTTTAATCATACATATTCATATATTCATGCATTCAGTAAAAATGAAATCCTACAAACCAAAACCGATATGGGAAATTTATAAGTGACATGTACATGTAGTACCATGCTTCTATGAACAGACCAGTCATGATAACGGTATTCTTTTCAAGTTTGATTGCCAGATAACAAACCAGTACCAAGATATTAACCTGGCCGGAAATATCCCACTAAGCAACAAGAGGGTCGTCATGGCCCACTATCGCTAACATGAGTTATACTACACTATACATGTTATTAAATCTGCGATTTTTGCCATTTCAGGGGCCATAACTCTAAGACAAATAGCGTGATGTGGCTACTCTTCGAGGAAAAAAGCAAGATCTTAATGATATATAATTTCAATGCAAGTTTGGTCAAAACCAAATAATAAATGTGATTTATGTCATGTTCCCAATGCTAAAGTCAGCAAATTTTGTCATTTTAGGGGCCATAACTCCTGGACAAATGGTGCTATATAGCTGGTTTTCGCAAGAAACCGAGATGTTATAGATATATAATTTCTATACAAGTTTGTTCAAAATGAAATAATAGATATGGTCTCTATTGTGTTCACAAGACTAAAATAAGCAAATTTTGCCATTTCAGACATTACTCCGAGACAAATGGCGCGATATGGCTGTTTTTAAAGGAAGTGAGATCCTTTATAAGTTTAATAAAAATCAAATAATAAATGTAATCTCCATTGTGTTGACAAGGATAAAATCAGCATTTTTTTTGCCAATTCAGGGGCCGTAACTCGAAGTAAATTGGTGCAATACGGTTGTTTTTGAAAGGAACCGAGATCTTATAGATATATAAGTTGTGTGCAAGTTTAGTAAAAATGAACTAAGAATGTGGTCTCTATCGCGTTCACAAGGCTAAAATCAGTAATTGTTGCCATCTCGAATGAGGTGATATGGCTGGTTTTTGAAAGGAACCGAGATATCATAGATATATACACGTTCTGTGCAAGTTTTGTTAAAATCAAATAATAAATGTTGTCTCTATCGTATTCACAAGAAAAATGTGAACGGACGGACGGTCGGACGACGGACGACGTACAAAGGATGATCACAATAACTCACTTTGTCACTTCGTACAAGTGAGGTAAAGCATGTTACAAATGTGTTTCAGATGTAAAAATGCACTTTTTTGTTCATTTTTCCGATTGAAAATGACATGTGACAAATGTGATCAGATGTCACATCAAAAATCAGCATCGATCACATTTGTCTCAAAAATTGTTACAAATGTGCTTGATTTCTGTTACATATGCGATCTCATTTGTAACACCTGTTACATATGCGATCTCATTTGTAACACCTGTTACAAATGCGATCTGTTACGAATGTGGTCCTACAAAGCTCAATCTCGACTTTTCTCAGCTAGAGCTGGGCTTAATTCTATCAAATATCGAAAGAAGCAACAAAACAGATCAGGCCAGGGTATGAGGCTAGTACCAATGTTTGCGCATATATTAATAAACTGTATTTTTGTAGATTTATCAGACCTCGACGTTTCAGTCGTTCAGTTAAGACGTTCCACTTTTTAATGAAATTTATTAGCAAGTGCAGCGAGTGATAAAACACTTCTGTTGCATATGCATATCTGAAACTCTGGGATACGGTCAAAATAGATGTTTTATATTTGCTTAATGTAGATTTTGGTACTCCTAGTCCTACAGCTTAGTAAATATTTCACAACTGTGATTCATTTAATAATTTCTACTGTAGACCTTTATTTCACTGTAAATGTTCATCTTGCTTAAATGTAGATGATACCATACTGGTTAATACCAACAAAAGTTTTACCACTATTACAAGAAATGGATGTCAGGTCAACATAATTTGATATCCTTTCATGGTCGTTTCATGATTCAGACACGCCAGTAAAGAAATTTTAGTATTATCTTCAAAAGATTTATAAGATAAGATTTATAATACTGAATCAAATTACCGGTCAAAAAATGTCTACTGTCTGTATCAAAAGAACAGTATTATAATGTTATACGATACATTTGCGTCATAATCTAAACGCCGCTAAATGCAAAAAAGGTATCTAAAATACTATGAAATAGCAAAATGCATACCCACAAGGTAAGTTTTTTTCCCTTTTAATTGCTTGGATCTCATTACTTGGTAATATGGGCATAAGTTGCAGTGTCATTGCATTTGTAAAACAAAATGAGAGAAAAAAGCTCCTAATAACTGCGTTTGAATAATATAAACAGAAAGAAACCATATTGTAGTATCAGCCGAAGTGTTGCCCATAAGTAAATCAAAACAATGGCTTAGTATTTTTTATTCGGCACAATAGAATAGTCAGTTTGCGAAGCTTCTTGATTGGCTACTTAATGATTAATACCTGTAAGTGACCGCTAAGGCAAAACGTCTATCACAGTTCAACATAAATGTCCTTTATATGTGATAAATAGGCCTGTTAAACCTACCAAATAGCTATTTCTAAACATTCACAAGCACTGCATTTTTCATTCGTGAAACATTCGGATCCCGAATTAATATTCGCATCCCTCCCATCGTCATTTCGTACTTGGGCACTTATAGCCGGAGCAATGATTTACGGAACCTCGGGGTCGGGAGGTAGGGGCACTAGAAAAGTTTACATACCTACGTTTTCTAGCTACTTTATGTCTAATTTCCTACAATATAAATCTTTTTTTTTTCAAACCTAATTTATTTCAAAGTATGGTTAAGATTCAAAATAAATCGATGAATTTGTTGGTGCCAAAAGCAAAATCATTTGAAACTTAATGATTTATCATTATAGTTTATATGTATTTCATTTTTATCAAAATATCATTGATGGAGAACGGCGCAGTTTATTTTCATTTATTTTGAAGAATATTAAGCGCGAAATTCTTGTTGAAGCAGACGATAGGTAGAACATGTGGTATCGTGAGCAATTGATGAAACTCCATTTATGCTGTAATCATTAATTAATGTGGAATTGAATGTTCTTTTCAACCTAATGAAGTTTTATTTTAATTTTACGCCGCAAACAATTTGTTAAAACGATTTTTCCTCTTAACTCTGTGGCGAGTTATACTGATATCCAGTCTTTGTAGCAACATCCTTGTCATTGTATGAAAGAAGATTTTTTTTTTTTTATAGAAAACTAATGTCCTTTTCAGCATGAGAGCAACATTAGACGGAACTTTGATTTTAGGGAAAATTGTTTGAACATTTTTACATTTAATTTTACTCTATGAGATAAATCAGCAGCTCCATCAAGAAGAATATTATAGACATACACCTCCCAAAAAGTAAGTCCTGTGTTGCATCCGAGACCTCCATTGCAAGAGAGACATTACAAACGAACCATAAATCGGTATTAGTACCCGGGGTACATTGCGGAGTGAAGGGTAATTTTTCTCTTTAATATAAAAACAGCGCAACAAAGTGTGTTTTTCATATCACATATCCTATTTTTGGGGGAGCCCCCACAAACCCTCCTATGGAGGAGGGTGGGACACAACCTTCCAAATTAATGCCTGTCGGGGCTTTGCCTTTATCATTCAAATTTACCTAACAACCACGAACAAACGCACATACTCGTTTGCCCCGGTAAAATTTAGTCTCTCGCTATGGTCATGTATAGTGTAATTATTCGTGATATTAAGAAAAGAAAATGGCGGAAAATAGTTTAACAAATTAAAATGAAATAATAGTGCCTCAGTTCGGTTATGCCTTTTAAGATGGTGACTCAAAACATATCCTTTTTTCTCATAATCTTGGCAGAAAAACAGGGAGGCACCGGCCTCCCTGTGCCTCAGTGTAGCTAAGGGCCTGAAATCAACAGGAATCACCTGGGATTAAATTTATTGAATAAACTTCAGCACTGAGGCTGTAACAAATTCAAATTTTTCATATCATGATATTCGGAAAATTTTTGAATTTTTTTGCTAAAAATATAGGAATTTTAACTGTAATTGTAATTTAAATAACATTGTTTCAGTGTATGTATTTATTTCATCCCAATGTTCTTTCTTCACACTACATGCTTATAAGTTAATAAAGATTACAAATCTGTCATAGTTTGCCTGTTATATCATAATTATCAAACTTATGAAGATAAAATTGTCATTTTTAGCTCGACTATACGAAGTATGGAGAGCTGTCCTACTCGACCCGGTGTCGGCGTCGGCGTTAATCAAGTTTTGATGCACTTTCACTTTTTCTCTGTAATTACTTGATGGATTTGTTTCAAACTTAAAATAGTTATTCCTCATCATCATCCACATCATATGGCACAAGGGCCATAACTCTCACACCAATATTTCTTGAATTATCCCCCCTTTTTACTTAGAATTTCAGGTTTAAGTTTTGATGCACTTTCACTCTATCTCAGTTATTACAAAATGGATTTGATTCAAACTTGAAATTATCAACAACATATGACACAAGGTCCATCACTCTGGTACCCATATTTCATAAATAAAGCCCCCTTTTACTTAGACTTTCAGGTTAATTTTGATGCATTTTCACTATATCTCAGTTATTACTAAATGGATTTGATTCAAACTTGAAGTTGTTATTCCACATCACCACTCACATCATATGACACAAGGTGCAAAAATCACTCTTTCACCAATATTTCATGAATTATCCCCCTTTTTACTTAGAATTATACTTATTTAATATTCTTTATCCCTGATATTACTTAATACTTTTGACACAGACTCAAGTTATTGTCCAATATCTTCATTCTTATTGGAGTCATTAAACACTCAAGTGACAGCTCCAGTTTCCCCAGATGTGCCCATTTTCACTATCCAGCATCAAGATAGTCGAGCGCGCTGTCTCCTTTGACAGCTCATGTTATATTTCCTTTTAGATAATCTGATTCAGCTCTGCAAAAGTTTAAACACCTATTTCATTTTCAAAATTCCTTATGTTTATTCTGACATTTGAGTATCAATATTAAACATATTATGTTTTCTGACTGACGCAAATAAGGGGGGAGGGGGTATAGTAGTGAGCTTGTCGCTCGGTTGGTTTGTTGGTTTTCAGGGTTTCCAGACAATAAGTCAGATTTTAAAAATGTTTGGTACACAGGTGTAACATAAAGAAGTTCAGGTCAAGTTCGACTGAGGTCTGTAGATCAAAGGTCAAGGTCACAATGACCCGGAAAAGTTAAATGGTTTCCGCTTGATAATTTGATAATGCTTGGGCCTGTATATCCCTAAACTTGAGAAGGCTTGGGCCTATAGGATCATGAAAGTTGATTTATAGGAAGGTTGGTCATGACCAGCAGATGACACCTATTGATTTTCAGCAAACTGCTAGGCCTATGCTTTTGATATTTGGTATGTTGCATTGCCTAGTGGTCTACTACCAAAATGGTTCAGATTATGCCCCTGGGGTGAAAGTGGCCCCGCCCTTGGGGTCCCAAGTTTTACAAAGACTTATATCTATAAGGAAAAAAAGTTAAAAATCTTCTTGTCTGAAAGTTCAAGGCCTATGCTTTTGATATTTTGTATGTATCATTGGCTAATTGATCTCTGACAAGATTGTTCGAATTATGCCCCTGGGGTGAAAAGAGGCCCCGCCCCAGGGGTCACTTGATATATGAGTTATATAGGAAAAATACTTAAAAAATTATCAGATCATCTTTCCTAGACTGTTTAATTATATTTACCTGATGACCCCAAGTGATAAGGGTCACCTGACTGCGACCTTGACCTACTGACCAACTTTCTTGTTTTTTTAAGATACAGCCATGAAATTTGGATGACATGTACATGACCAGCAGATGACCCCTATTGATTTTGAGGTCAATAGATCTAAGGTCAAGGTCACAGTGACCCTGAAAATTGAAACGGTTTCCGGATGATAACTCAAGAACGCTTTGGCTTAGGATCATGAAACTTCAAAGGGAGGTTGGTCTTGACCAGCAGATGATCCCTATTAATTTTGAGGTGAATAGGTCTAAGGTCAATGTCACAGTGACCCAGAAAAGTGAAACAGTTTCCAGATGATAACTGAAGAACGCTTGGGCCTAGGATCACGAAACTTGAAAGAAAGGTTGGTCTTGACCAGAAAATGGTCACTATTGATTTTGAGATCAATAGGTCAAAGGTCAAGGTCACAGTGATCGAGAACAGTGAAACGGTTTCCGGATGATAACTCAAGAACGCTTGGGCCTAGGAATATGAAAGTTGATAGGGAGGTTGGTCATAACAGGCAGATGAAACCTATTGATTTTGAGGTCAGTAGGTCAAAGGTCAAGGTCTCAGTGATAGAAGCATTATAACTGTTTCCGGAATATAATTTATGAACACTTGGGCCTAGGATCACGAAACTTGATAAGGAGGTTGATCATGATCAGCAGATGACCCCTACTAAACTTGAGATCAGTTAAGGTCAAGGTCACAGTGACCAGTTAAACTGTTTCTGGATGATAACTCAAGATCGCTTAGGCCTAGGATCATGAAATTTGATAGGGAGGTTGGTCATGACCAGCAGGTGACCCCTATAGATTTTGAGGTCAGTAGGTCAAAGGTCACGGTCACATTGACCCGAAACAGTTAAACCATATCAGGACGATAACTTGAGAACGCTTAGGCCTAGAATCACGAAACTTATAGAGAGGTTGATCATGACCAGTAAATGATCCCTACTTATTTTAAGGTCAGTAGGTCAAAGGTCAAGGTCACATTGACCCAGAACATTCGAACTTTCTTATACAGTGATCATATAATTTCTGTTCCTTGTACAATTACTGAATGCATCAAGGGGGGCATTTCGTGTTCTACGTGCTCTTGTTCAATTGATCTTCATGAATTTAAGTCAGAATGATTGCCTTGATAAGAAGTAGGTCGAATACAAATATGGGTCATCTCAGGTCAAAAAGTAGGTCACTAGGTCAAATCAAAGAAAAATCTTGTTTATGCAATAGAGGCTATATTTTTCAATTGATCTTCATGAAATATGGTCAGAATGATTACCTTGATGAAATCTAGGTTCAGTTTTAATATGTGTTATCTGGGGTCTAAGAGTAGGTCACTAGGTCAAATCAAAGAAAGACATTGTGTATGCGATAGAAGCTGTATTTTTCAATTGATCTTCATGAAGTATGGTCAGAATGATTGCCTTAATAAAGTCTAGGTCGAGTTTGAATATGGGTCATCTGGGTTCAAAAAGTAGGTCACTAGGTCAAATCAAAGAAAAAACTTGTGTATGCGAAAGAGGCTGTATTTTTCAATTGATCTTCGAGAAATTTGGCCAGAACGATTGCCTTGAGGAAGCCTAGGTCAAGTCCGAAAATGGGTCATATGGGGTCAAAAAGTAGTTAACTAGGTCAAATCAAAGAAAAAACTTTGTGTATGTATAAGAGGCTGTATTTTTCAATTTATCTTAATAAAATTTGATAAGAATGATTGCCTTGATCATATCTAGGTCAGATTTGAATATGGGTCATCTGGGATCAAAAAGTAGGTCACTAGGTCATATCAAAGAAAATACTTGTTTAAACTCAAGAGATGACATTTTTGGTCCAATCCTAATGAAAATTGGCCAGAATATTTGTTTCCATGAAATCACTAGGTCAAACATGTTTACACTGTTATGGTGTGTTTCGCAGATGAGCGACCTAGGGTAATCTTGGCCCTCTTGTTTAAAGAACCTGTTTGCATGATGCAGTTGGAAACCTGGTTTCCGTAGAATTTCCACGATTCTTGTTTAATTATTTCAGGTATGACATGTTGCAAAGCATTCTGTTTGATTAACAGATAATAGATACTGCAGACACTAGCAAATTATACTTACCTAGCAGTTGCCGGATTCCAGCCATGGATGTAATTGCCCAGTGTCATAATATTTGAATAAATGTAAATTTGTCTCGGACACCTTCAAAATAACATTCAAAAATGCTGTCTTGGGAAAGTTTTATTTTATAGACACTTTGAAACTTCTGATGTAAGCATTCAGCTGACAGTAACAACATTAGTGTCCTGAAGTCACTCAGATACTTAACTACAGAATTGAATGTTGACTGCTACTCTTAAGATTGCAGATTTATCTTAAAACAGTAAATAGGCTCAATTTAGCAAAGTACAGGAAAAAGTACTTGACACACAGGTAGTCCTCAACTTATTATGCCAAGTAGGTAAAAGAGAGGCCTATAAATGTTCAAGGCACTGTGCATTGTTTGATTCACTTTTTGCCGGTAATCGTCTGGAAAATAAATTGACTACATAGTCTTATAAATAGCAGATATTGTAGCTGAACACCTCCAGATTTTCATCGTTTTAGTCAGTAAACAATGTAGAAAATTATGTCTCACTCATAGTGGGGGAGACATATTGTTTTTGCCATGTCTGTCTGTCCGTCACTCTTCATTTCCAATCAATAATTGGAGAACCATTTCACCTAGAACCTTGAAACTTCATAAGGTGGTAGATCTTATGGATAAGACGACCTGTGGTGTTTTGGGGCCACTCCATCAAAGGTCAAAGTCACAGGGGCCCGAACCGTTTCAGATCAATAAATTGACAATCACTTGACCCAGAATGTTGAAACTATAATGATTACACATGCAGAGTAGATGACCCCTATTGATTTTGGAGTCGGCTCCATCAAATGTCAAGGTCACAGTGGCCAGAATCCGTCACACTTTATTTCCAACCAAAAACTGGAGAACCATTTGACCTAGAACCTTGAACTACATAAGGTGATAGGGTTAACGGAGTAGACAACTCTTATTGTTTTTGGGGTCGTTCCATTAAAGGTCAAGGTCACAGGGGCCAGAACATGGAAAACAGTTTCTGATCAATAACTTGTAAACCACTGGACCCAGAATAGTCATAGGATGTCTGAAAAATGCAGAGCAAATGACTCCTATTGATCATGTTGATTTTTGGGTCACTCCATCAAAGGTCAAGGTCACAGGGGCCTGAACATGAAAGCTGTTTCTGATCAATAACTCGAGAAACGCTTGACCCAGTATATTGAAACTTCATAGGATGACTGGACATACAGAGTAGATGACCCCTATTGATTTTATGAGTTACTCGATCAAAGGTCAAGGTCACTTTCACCCAGAACCTTCAAACTTCATAGGGTGATAGGACTTACAGAGTAGAAGGCCTGTATTTTTGAGGGGTCACTCCATCAAAGGGGCCTAAACATGGAAAAGTATTTTTGATCAATAACTTGAGAACCACTTGACTCAGAGTAATGAAACTTTGTGGGATGATTAGACATACAGAGTAGATGACCCCTATAGATTTTGGGGTCACTTGATCAAGGTCAAGGTCGCAGGGCAAGGCACCAGAACATTGAAAACTGTTTTCAAAATTTCATTTTGATCTGGAGGCATGTCCTTATGAAGAAAGTGACACCTACATGTTAACTATATGCTTTATTTCTTTCAGGCCTCTGTGTTTAGGTGAATCTGAGGAAAGTCCAAAATATTGCAACTGTTCCTGTTGTTAAAATTGTAAGCAAAGACGTATGCTGGCTTAAACACATCAACAAGACAACAAAACGCTCATGTTCATAATTATGCTGGCTCCAGTGATGTTAATTCAGCTGCAGATACTTCTGTTCTCAAATATGTATCGACAGTACCCGTGTCAAATGTACTGGCAAACATGTTATATCTTCATTGTGTTAAAACTTTCCTATAAACTGACTCTAGCACAACCAAATACGGTATGGTAAGAATGTGTTATAGCGGATCACGCCTCATAGACATATATATACATATAGACAAACAGTCTTTCCCACATACCATCAAGAACAGGAGTCTGCTGCAAACCTGCTTTATAAATGAAGGGACATTAGAGACTGGATTTCTTTCCCTTATCCAGACTGTCCTTTGATCTTTTCTGATAAACCTGTTTTTGTTGAACTGTTGAACGTGACATTCCAGTTGTTTCTTAGATTTAATGCTCTTTACTTTTGAAAATATGAAAACAACATTATTTTAATGTGATTTTTGCATATAATTCATGTTTGTTTGATGAAATGTTTATCTTTGAAATTTATTTGTTAGTTAAAGAAATGTTCATATATATATATTTGAACCCACTCGCTTAGCTCAGTAGGGAAAGCGCAGATCTACGGATCACGGGGTTGCGAGTTTGATACCCAGGCAGGCCAACTGTTCTCCGTGACTATTTGATAAAAGACATTTTGTCTGAAATCATTCATACTCCAATCATGTGGAGAAGTTAGCAGTTACTTGTGGAGAACAGGTTTGTACTGGTACAGAATCCAAGAACACTAGTTAAGTTTATTGCCCGCCGTTACATAACTAAAATACTGTTGAAAAATGGAGTTAAACCCGGAAAATATTACAAACATATTTGAATACTGCGAAATCAGCTTATTGCGTGGGCATGAATTTTCATGGTTTTAACCAGAAAGATTATTCCATGGGGATTTAATGAATGAATTTCATGTTTTGACAACGGGAATATTATTTGTTCATAGGAATTATGTTTTGTGCTTTAAATCAACCACAAATCCACGAAAATTAGTCCTGCACAAAAATTGAATGATTTCACAGAAATTATCATAATTATGCTAACCCACAATTTTTTACATCTAGTGTGTTGATGTTGTGTATTTAGTGTTCTGTCACCCTCCTTATCATTTTTGCATATAAAATTTATATTTTGTTGTTTAATCTATGAGCTAGTTTGTGTTTTTAACTTCTTCATAAATACGGGAAATATTGACATTGCCTGCTTTTTTAGGGTGAGATATTAGTATTGGGTGGATGGCCATGCGTCGTCCATCGTCCGCCGTCCACATTTTTACTGAAACATCTCTGAAACTACGTGTCAGAATAACACCAAATTTGGTCTGTAGCATCCTGCTGAGGTCCTCTGTCAAGTTTGTTCAAATGGGGGCATTTGGCCCCTTTTAGGGGTGGCTAGAGCTAAAAATAGAAACACCTTAAAATGACTTCTTAACATGAACCACTGGATAGATCTTCATTAAACTTAGTCTTTAGTATCATCATATGGTCCTCTATCAAGTTTGTTTAAATGGGGGCTAGAGCTAAAAAAAGAAATACCTTAAAACGGCTTCTTCTCATGAACCGCTTAATGGATCTTTCATCAAACTTGGTCTGTAGCAGCATTATAAGGTCCTCTCACATATTTGTTCAAAGGGGGCACTTGACCCCTTTTAGGGGCCGCTAGAGCTAAAATACGTTTAAATGACTTCTTATCACAAACTGCTTGATTGATTTTCATCAAACTTTGTCTGTAGCATCATCATTATATGGTCCTCTCCATTTATTTTTCAAATGGGGGCATTTGGCCCCTTTTAGGGACTGCTAGAGTTAAAAATAGAAGTACCTTTAAACAACTTCTCATCAACCGTTTGATGGATTTTCATCAAACTTGATCTGTAGCATCACTATAATGTCCTTTCTCAAGTTTATTCAAATGGGGGCAATTGGCCCCTTTTAGGGGCTGAAAATAAAAATAACTTGAACCGACTTCTTCTCTTCGGATGGCTCGCTTTAAGGTCAAGGTCACTCTTAGGGGTCAAAAGTCATATGACTTTGTTTCTTGTGTATATTGCCCTGCATTGCGGTGCTCTTGTTTTTCTTTGGCAGATCCGTTTTCTCACTTACAATAATTTTTTTAATTGAATTACTTCCCTTTTATGTTACTATAAATAGCTTATTTTGTAACTTTTTATGATTGATCGTAGGGAAAAAACGAGATCACTTTTCTGTGGTACAACATGGATGGTACCTCCATTTTTTAGGTGTACTTTGACATATCTGTACCTGGTAAGGATTTTTTTGTGGACTTAGAATTTTTTCTGTTGACATAGATTTTTTAGCTCGACTATTCGAAGAATAGTCTAGCTATTCTACTCACCCTGGCGTCGGCGTCACACCTTGGTTAAAGTTTTGCATGCAAGTACATACAGCTATCATTTAAAGGCATATAGATTTTTTTAGGTTAATTACCAACCTCACTGGGCCAAGTTCCATAACTCTGACATGTATTTTGAGCAAATTATGCCCCCTTTCGGACTTTGAAAATAAATCCTGGTTAAAGTTTTACATGCAAGTTACTATCTCCAAAACTAATGCAGATATTGAATTGAAACTTCACATGTGTCTTCGCGGTTATAAAACTAATTGATAGCATCAAGTCTCATAAATCTGACTTGCATTTAGCCAAATTATGCCCCCTTTTGGACTTAGAAAATCCTGGTTAAAGTTTTGCGTGCAAGTACAAACAGCTGTTACTAAAAGGTATATAGATTTGAAACTTATTTTTTTCTTTTTCTAGATGAATTACCAACCTCACTGGGTCAAGTCCCATAAATTTTACATGCAAGTTACTATCTCCAAAACTAATGCAGATATTGAATTTAAACTTCACTTGTGTCTTCGGGGTTATAAAACTAGTTGAAAGCATCAAGTCCCATAACTCTGACATGCATTTTGGCCAAATTATACACCCTTTGGACTTACAAAATCCTGGTTAAAGTTTTGCGTGCAAGTACATACAGCTATTACTTAAAGGCATATAGATACGAAACTTATTTTTTCATTTTCTAGATCAATTACCAACCTCACTGGGTCAAGTCCCATAACTCTGACATTTATTTTGGGCAAATTATGCCCCCTTTTGGACTTAGAAAATTCTGGTTAAAGTTTTACATACAAGTTACTATCTCCATAACTATTATTATTATGCAGATATTGAATTGAAACTTCACATGTGCCTTCGGGGTTATAAAACTAGCTGATAGCATCAAGTCCCATAACTCTGATATGCATTTTGGTCAAATTATGTCCCCTTTTGAACTTAAAACTCTTTTGATATTTTAACATTTTTGGTAATATTTTCCTGCTTCTGGGACAATATTTCGAATAGTCGAGCTTGGCTGTCTTACGGACAGCTCTTGTTTTTAAAATTTCTTCCCTTTGTTCTTGTTCTTTGGGCTTCAACAGTCAAGTTCTTTAAATTTTGCTCCCATCCTCCTCTGATATAACCATTCGGGCGTATATTGTCCTGCTTGGCGAAGCTCTTTTTCTTTCTTTTTTTCATGCATACAACTGTAGCATACTTGGGGGGAAGGTGGATAAGGGGTGGGGGGGGGGGGGGGGCGCATGTGTCACCAACAGCTCTTGTCAATGACAACTCTTATTTCATTTATGTTAGACTTTGTGTTATATTTATTATGTTCATAAGTATTTGTTTTGGTATTTTTTTTAATAAATAGATTAAAATATGTGTTGAAATTTTCAGTGATTGTTGTATTTTCAAAATGGTATTAAGTGGCATTTGTTCGTACGTACGAACAATATTCCAAATGCATACAGATTCTTTTTCAGTTCTCACATTTGTTCGTACGTACGAACAGCCTAGGCTGTTTTAGAAATCGTTTGGATGTCGGAACATTTTTCAAATGCAGACAGTCCCAAGAATTGTTCGTACGTACGAACAAATGTGAGAACTGAAAGAAAGTTAATCTTTATACAATTTGGAAAATTGTTCGCACGTACGAACAAATATGAGAACTGAAAAAGAATCTGTATGCTTTTGGAATATTGTTCGTACGTATGAACAAATATGGAAACTGTATGCATGTGAAATATATTTAAGATGTCCAAACAATTTTTATAAGAGCTTGGGTTGTTCGTACGTACGATCAAATGTGGCTGTTACAGAAAATGTTCAGATCTTGAGCATTTTTCAAGTGCATACAGTCCCAAGATTTGTTCGTACGTACGAACAGTATTCCAAATGCATACAGATTCTTTTTCAGTTCTCACATTACGAACAGCCTAGGCTGTTTTAGAAATTGTTTGGATGTCTGAACATTTTTCAAATGTATACAGTGCCCAGATTTGTTCGTACGTACGAACAAAATGTCAGAACTGAAAATTAATCTCTTGCATACAGTCCCTGGATTTGTTCGTACGTACAAACAAGATACCAAATTGCATTTACAAATATTTTTCAGTTCTCACATTTGTTCGTCCGTGCGAACAAAATGTCAGAACTGAAAATTAATCTCTTGCAAACAGTCCCTGGATTTGTTCGTACGTACGAACAAAATTCCAAATTGCATTTTCAAATAATTTTTCAGCTCTCTCATTTGTTCGTACGTACGAACAAATCCAGGCTGTTCGTACGTACGAACAAATGATTGTGAGAAATGAAAAAGAATTTTTAAATGCAATTTGGATTTTTTGTACGTACGAACAAATCTGGGCTGTTCGAACAAAATGTCAGAACTGTAAACTGATACGAAATGTGGATTATTGTTCGTACGTACGAACAGCCAGGATTTGTTCTTACGTACGAACAAAACTCCAAATTGCATTTACAAATTCTTTTTCAGTTCTCACATTTGTTCGTACGTACGAACAACTCGGACTGATATGGAAATTCTTTGGATGTCTTGCCCATTTTTCAAATGAATACAGTCAACAGATTTGTTCGTACGTACGAACAAACTGTCAGAACTGAAAATTAATCTCTTGCAAACAGTCCCTTGATTTGTTCGTACGTACGAACAAGATTCCAAATTGCATTTTCAAATTCTTTTTAGTGCTCTCATTTGTTCGTACGTACGAACAAATCCAGGCTGTGTATACGTACGAACAAATGAGTGTGAGAAATGAAAAAGAATTTTTAACAAATCTGGGCTGTTCGAACAGAATGTCAGAACTGAAATATAATACGGAATATGGATTATTGTTCGTACGTACGAACTGCCAGGATTTGTTCGTACGTACGAACAAAATTCCAAATTGCATTTAAAAATGTGAGAAATGAACAAGAATGTGTAAATTTAATTTGGAATTTTGTTCGTTCGTACGAACAAATTTTGATTTTCGGTTGCTGTGGTCTGCGATTTCTTCAATTTTTGCTGTGATTTTTACCGGTAAAAACTCCATATAGCGGCAAAAAGCCGGAAGATCCTCTTTTATTCCGGAAGCAGATTAAATGTTAATATGAAAGAAAAAAACATGAAAAAAGATTGACATCATCATTGACATTGCAATACATACAATACATACATACGTATTTTCGTTCAGCGTGACTGTCATAAAAT
The DNA here is from genome assembly GCF_021730395.1 of Mercenaria mercenaria. Classification (NCBI taxonomy): domain Eukaryota; kingdom Metazoa; phylum Mollusca; class Bivalvia; order Venerida; family Veneridae; genus Mercenaria; species Mercenaria mercenaria. The sequence continues at coordinate 14,446,721 of NC_069378.1, forward strand.
GCTTTTTTTATTTGTCTGTGTCCATTTGTGCTTTACGGAGCATCATCTCAGTACATGATATAAAGCTCCGTATCTTATTGACTCGAAATGAAAATATAAGGTATGTATTTCAATTTCTATATCTTCTGGAATAACAAAGCTTAATGTTTTATCCTATTAATCGCCTCTGTCGACCATGCTAAGGTCTGAGATCAAATCATAGTCATGCAAGTTGTCTCAGATCAACTTATGACGTTCTTATATGCTTGATGATATGTTTCTAATCGTTTTAATGGAAAGTTTTTATGGAATTTCAGAGTGATAAAGGAAAAGTGAAGGCCTTGCAGAGTTAAGCGTTTTTGGAAAACATGTGTAGTGGTACTTCTCGTTGCAGTGTACGTTCAATGTAACGATCGTTTTGATCTTAATTTTGATTGTGCAATGACACTATTGCAGAGTTAAACACCTTTGGAAAGACTCACCAGTAAACGGCACACTAAGCGTACATTTGACCATCATAAAGTGTAGATAGGCGTGACACATTTTAGAATCGTTTAGGCGCCTTTGGACTGACTCCGAATGTGCACGGTGCCTTAAGTACAGGTATTTGATCTAACAAGGCTGTATTGCATGGGTATTATCAATCACTTCCAATGTAAATGCAAATTATCTTTGACCGTGGACCACAAAAATACAGATCCGTTTAAGAAGGTGATGGATGGGGTACAGGTATTTCATGAGTCATACCCTTGTTCATGGACTCATTCAAACAGATTATTTTAGTATGATAATTAGAAAATATCGTTGTAAAAGTTTATGCTTTGTTTATTGTTGAATCTATTTAATTACTTATACAACTATTACACTTACAGAAATTTAAATTTGTAACGTATAACAGACGGAAAGTAAGATGTGCATAACACATTTATTCGTGTGTATTTTTTCGTTTGATATATTTCTGCTTTCAGTATATTTACACATTGCAAAACTGTGTATAACGTAGGTAGATCTTTTGTACGGTTGGAATATTATTTATTACAAAATGTAATTCTCTTATTCTCTAGGTTATATTACATAATAAATAATTTTCAAAATAATTCGTACAATTAACTGGGTAAAGTTATTTAAGGTAGTTCTGCACGTTTGGATCGAAATCTTTTCTACAATGTAGAATTTGATTAAACTCAGATTTTTCAAAACTTCAGAATATACCTGAAAAATTCAGCAAATAAAAAAGATAGGGTCGTGTGCTTGATTTTTTGCTAGACTGATTTGAAAAATTTGGACCTCACGTAATATTTCATAATGGGAGTCTATGGGAAAATCATAACTTTCATAACATTTTCGTGAATAGAATTTTCTCTACAATGTAGATTTTGGTGAATCTTCTCACAGTTGTAAATAAACACATGTCCTGAAATTTGGTGAAATAAAATGTGTGCTTATTTTTGAGATATTTGACCATGATTACAGTGAACCGGACATTCAGGCTAATTTTAAGACATAATTTTGATTTTTTAACGTGTCATATGTTTTAATATCATATTTTGACTTCAGAAATATAGCAACAGTGTCGCTGTCATAAATTTACCCACAGGTTTCCATTAATTGAAAAATTGATTTTCATTTCCGTACGCCGAATCTAGGCTTTATTCTATGTTTTCCGGATAAATGACGTTACGCCATCACTTCCGGTTTTTCAAACGTGCAGAACTACCTTAAAACATAAAAGAAGGAGTTGTCGTATTATATTAATGTGTGCAAACACGGACGTTTAGATTAGTTAATGCGTGACAGTTTAAAGGCCCTCTGTGCTTTCCATTTGTTTTTATAGCATTACGAAATTGTAATATTAGAAGATAATATTTTAGCTACATTCGTTAAGAATATATGTATAAGAAAATATGTCAAGTTTAGTTGATGTAAAAAATGTGTAGTTTAGCATATGAAAATATCTCTAGTTTTCTTTAGCTGTATAAAAACACAGTTGAAGAGCTTTACCTGACGGAAACCTGAGTAACCTGAATGTGTGAAACAATAGACTTTAACGCCTAGGCTACGGACACCGCTGTTTGGTTGAATAGTCATATTCCCCGCCAATGTGTGTCTCCTCCGGAAGGATGTATGTCTATAGATACAGCAAAATACAGATGATCCCGGAATATCTCGTTCCTCTATAAAGCACCAAACAACTTCAGTTTAAATTAATATTTTGGTCGATTAAACTTTACCAAATTTCTAAAAATTATAAAAATATTATTTTGTCTTTCATCGACAAACTTATTTTACAAATTTTGTCAAGAATTTTAAAATCTATATAGAACATCTGAAAAAAGGTCTCATACAAAACTTTTACAACCAAATCAAAATAGGTTGGATTGATACCGTTCGGGCAATCAGAATTTATCGAACATTTTGAATGTGTGTGTGTGTGTGTGAGTGTGCGTGTGAGTGTGTGCGTGCGTGTGTGTTTGTGTCTGTGCTTGCGTGCGTGCGTGTGTGCGTGTAACTTCAGCTCTGACCGGGAATCGAAGCGGGACCTCTCGAACCTCGCTGGGACGTTCCAAGGTGTCAATTTATACCTACGCGTGAGTTATTTACGTTGGGCGCCAAATGCAACAGGCTGGAAATACATCAGCCCTGTCCGGGAATCGAACCCGAGACATCTCACACCGAAGGCGGACACTCTACCACGTCGCTATAAAAGTTAGCCCAATATAATTAAGCTATATATTTCAAACAGATGGTCGGTGTAATTTAAATAATCAAGCAATACCTATTAAAATGATGGTCGGTGGTGCTATTTGAAGCAAGAAAATATGTTGCAATCTCAAAGGCAGTGTTCTGAAGTCTAACAAGATGACGAATAAGGACAACTTTTTGCAGAATTAAGGTTTATAGATTTACATCTAATTGGGTGTTACCTTACCACACATTTCAATCTTCCAGGATGTCTATAACAATTTATATCAATATCAATACATGTTAACGAAACCCTATAACAATTTATCTTGATAAAATCTAAAATATCCATATATGTTAACGAATCCCACCTTAAAAATCAGCAAAATCTTCTTTATCCTGGTTTAAAAACAGTATTGCATAATTGTTAATGTTTATTTTGTCTTTATGGTATTTTTACTAAAGGAACGCGGATGACTCAAGAAACGTTTAAGTTAAAAAAAAATCCCTTGATTATAGATATTTCAAATTTGGTACAAAAAACTTCTATATCGAGCGGTTTTAAATCCTCCTTGTTTAACTAAATACAATAGCGTATTATAACAGCAGGGAGACTGGTCTTGTATCCAGTTTCATTCGTTAACTAAAAACAAAGAAATACTTCACTGTAGTACAGTCAGTTTGTTTTTTATTGATAATATAATTATAATATGAGGGAGTCATTGGTCTGGTATCTAATTTCATTCATCAATTGAAAACGATAAATTAATCAATTTGGAAACAAATCAAACAAAGTCCCCTTCCAAAAGTGCTCTAAGTGCCACTTTGACAATATTGAAATAAACACGATATTTTGTCAGACTGGTAAGTGTAACGTTAACACTAATATAAGATGCGATGGCGAGACCATTTTTACAAACCTGTTAGTAGATTTACATTCATTTACTTACTGTTTGGTGTTTTGAAATACTGTGACTATCCTAATTAAAGGACAGATTTGCAATACACTTCATTTTGCAGAACAAGCTTATGTCACACATAACGTCATCAAGTCCATGCTTTCCTGCTACATTTGAATGTTGAATAAGGAATTCACGTAATTCTACGGATATATACAAACACAGGTTAAATTTTAAATGTCTACTAATTCAACAAAATATAAATGCCAAGGTTGTTCACCATGTTTATTAAATTTTCTGATATCTAATTTATTTTTATAATAAAAACTTAATCGTACGCATTCAGTCATTTTTAACCAATCAGCGGATCAAACTGACATAACCACCTCGCAAGAACTAATAACAATGTTGCATTTTTGCATCGTATGTTTGGTCGACATGAGGTAAAAGTTACGATATTATGATGCGAAAGTGGGATATTACCATCTCAATACCGAACTTTTGTAATATCGCCTGTACGGTAGTGTCAAAACACGCAGCGAAAACACCAAACCGCGATGAGAACGTACGATACATTGCTCTCTCGTACTTCTGTCCTTCATCGAAAAGACAGTAGTGCGATAAATCGATGTGAAAATGCAAACGCGATGCGAACGTGTGATGTTTATATCGCGTCTTTGCATTATATCTTCGTGTCTTTATATTGTTTTATCACGCCATCGCTTCATACCTTTACATTTTTGCACTGTATTATTGCACTTCCTCCCTTGTCAAACTACCGGACGAAGTGGCAAAAAACGGCGGCCGTAACGGAACACCGTAGATAAATATGAAATGACGGTCGTAGATTTTCGCCATTTAGCGTTTAATATGGATCGTGTTCCTACCTTCCATGTATTTAAATAAAAGCGTTCAATTGTTGTAAACATTTTATGTCGTATACATCATTTCTAACCTATTATGTATTCAAAACATTGCACAATTTGTTGCAGTTATGTGATCAGGTTTTATCCTTCATTGTGCTATGGCAATTTTTCGTTACTATTGAGGACAGCTATGATATGAAAAAAAATAATACTGAAAAATGTTTTCTTATAAAATTGGAGATGTGAAACAAGATAATGATTAATCAAAATCCATTATAATACCTCCCATGCAAAAAAGAATAATCTAAAGACTTTAATTTTTAATTGTTTGTGATATTTATGTAAAGTTTCTAAAGTGTTTTAAATTTCTTAAATCGGACTACATATGATTAAGGTATTCGATTTTGAAAGTTTGACCTTCGTTTTCTCGAAATTTGAGGTAGACGAATTCTAGAGTAAGGCGAGAGAATGGGTAAACACACAGCATGTCTAATGGCATCAAAGAGTCATTTTGTAGACCAGAAAATAGTGCGCTTGCTTCTTAATAGAACCCCACGTGTTCAAGATCCACCGGAGGCTGGACTCATTTATATTTACTTATGTATTTTCTGTCGGTTAAGGCATTATATCGAGGTCACTTGTAGCGTTTTTGCTTCATACCCTGCATGTTTAAGAAGGAGAGAACGAACCCGTGAAATCTGTATATCCGTATCTTGCCATGTCCAATTTGTTGTATATTAAATATAATTCCTTACACAATAGCACGAAAGCACGTGCATGAACACACAAAAACGCTCATACACAGATACACTCGGACATGTATGCATGCATACACACACACACACACTCGAGCATGCATACACACACATACAGGGCATACAAACACACGTCATTATCCAATTTGAAAGAATGCTTTGTCAGCATTCCAATTAGAGCTATTATAATTTGTAACATTTTTGTTTTGTTTTGTTTGAAAAGGAATTTTCCTTTCTGTTTGAAACGCTTGCAACTTCAATCTAATAAAGTAAAAGCTGCATCCTAGATTAAAGCTTCGACATAACAGGGGTTTTTGGGGGAAAAAACCTAATGATTTGAGAATGAATGCACATTGTAACGACCTTCATCTCAATGACCTATCAAAGAGGATCTAATTCTGAAGTGCGTCATGTGCAAGCACGTTGTTTTCTCTGGTACCGCACATTAAGAATAGTACAAACTATATAGGAGAAATGTAAAGATTTATATCCTGTTATCATATCTTTGACAAGTATACGCTTGTAACTGAAAAGCTATATTTTTTATATCACGTGACTCTTGAAATAAATATAAAACAGCTGGCTGTATGTCTTGATATTCATATGTTGAGGGCACCGTTTGTAATAATAAATCACGTATTGTGATAGTAGACGTTTCAGCTCGTTAAAATATGGTGAGTGGATATTATCATAGTAAACTGAAATTCTGATATCTTTATATGATATTAAAATCGTTTCAAATTTTAATTTTCAAGTTAGCAGAAGATATTATAACTATTCGGTGAAAATAATACTAGGCAGTTTGAAAAAAAAAATCCTTAACGTATCTTTGATTTTGAGCTTAATTAGTTTTAGAGGGAATAATTCAAATCTTTCATTACCGTTAAGATTTCCTTAAAATATGTGTGTGTGTGTTCGGGTTTAACGTCTTTTTCAACAATTTTTCAGTCATATAAACGACGGATTCCTTAAAATAGTAGTGTGGAAAGATTGTTTGTACTCCGATGGATGTAAATATTGTGCATGTTTTTGTTTTGTTTTGTTGTTGTTGTTTTTTTTTCCAAAAAAAAGTGTCAATCACTGGACTGTTTGATAACAGCTTTCATTAAATGTGTATTAGCAGGCTAGTTTGGTCATCTTACTTGCTATAGCAGCATTCCACGTTGCTGACACATATGCACTGGCGGGGTTGGAGACTGGTTTAAGGCAGCGCACACCTTCAGTACGTGAAGTGGAAGCCGCTGTTGAGAAAGCAAGGGAGATCAACCTTCTGAAGAGGGGAATTAACTTAATAGGAAGAAACTGTAAGATATTATATTTGTTTGTGGAGACGAAAGGGGTATGTTTTGCTTAAAGTAAATGATTTAATGTCAGAACACAATACTAATTTTAAAATTACTGCACTGAAACACACCACAGACGTTTTTCTTTTCAATATTATGAATTATACATACAGGTAATGTGAAAAAAAATAACATTGACTACGGGAAAATAATTTTAACTTCAGTGTATACTTTGTTTTATTAAGAGAATGACGGTGTAACGAACACTTTTCCTGTTTCACACAAAATGACGAAAATCCTTTACCTTACCGTCGTTCCCTCGTACTGTACGGTATGATTGGTCGAATAGAGTTTCTATCTTGGCATCTGATATAATGAACGTCTGCATATTTTTAAGATACTGGCCGAAGCGTCTCGAGATGCCCTCTGTCTTTGCATCATGGGACACGTCAACTGAGCGACGCAAAAATAAGCACCAGGGCGAACGATGCCTTACTGGCAGTGCGAACTTTGATGATCGAGTAATTGTTATCTTTATTTTAATTAAAATAATTGATGCATTTTTTATGTGTATTGTACTAAAAGTCTTGATAATAGTCGCAAAGTTTAAGACAGTCTTCTTTAAATTTATAGTCAGACAAAAATTATGAAATAGTTAGGCGAGTTGCCTATATTTGTGTGCTATCATAACCTTAGGAGACATGGAGTAGATTTAAAACTGAAATTTGAAGAAAATTTTTTTATTATCAGTACCGTATAAATATGAAATGTTCAGGTTTTACTAAATGGAATCGTTTTACGTTATTGCAGTACAACAGTGAACTGCTCATAAATATCTCAATGTTTGTTTTGGATTAACATTACATCGACATAATAATATGTCTTATGGCAACGTTCCAGCTTTTGATGGGGGAGGGAGGCCCCACGTGACATTCCCTATATTATTTCATCACGGGCGAGCACCTGGGTAGAACCAGCGACCTTCCGTAAGCCAGCTTGATGGCTTCCTCACATGAATAATTCAAGGCACCGAAAAAAGCTGGAAGCGACATCGGTGAGGGGGACATGATTCAAAGTCAGCGACCTTAACCACCTGGCCACAGATGCCCAAATGGCATGAAATAGTTTGTTCAAAGTATCTTTTATAACGTGTTAAAGCGGTGGATACAGTCTAGAAGATTTACAGCACGATTCAGTTCGGGATATTTTCAAGCGTGTAAATGGTATGAGTTGTGACGTCCCTCAACCCAGCAATTGCGATTTCCGTAGCAAGTACAGAAATGCAGACGGGTCCTGTAACAACAGGCGCAATCCGGAATGGGGGATGGCCGGAAGTGTACAACGGAGAGTTTTATCAAACGATTACGGTGAGTTATAGTCATAATGTTTGTCCAGCTTTGTGTTAAAACTGTGTAATTTTTTTTCAAAGCTTTATTTAGTGACTGTTATATGTCAAAATAACTTACCTGGTTTTTACGTGCACTACAAATAGCTGTCATCTGTTGTCTGTCAAGCTTGCCTCGGAAATAATTCCAGTGGGATATTGTCGTATTTTTGTCAGATTATTTTTGACGAAATTATAAAAATAGCAATTGATGTTTCTTGTCAGAAAAGAAGCAGACTTATTTTACACAATAGATGACGACCCTGTTCAAATATACGTTTATAGATGACTAGTAACACTTTGTTCGTATATCTTTATGTTCATTTTACAGCTAATTTCTGTCATTTTTCGCTTCTATATCTTTGATCATTACATGACAGTTTATATCATTCATCGGTAATAACTTGTGCAATATGTCCGTTCTATATTCAACATAAACTTCGTAAGTAAGAGTAAATGTATAAAAAAAAATAAAAATAATTTCTGATGTCATGTAATAAAACACTTATTGAATGGCTCGCCGTCGATAGTCGAATCTACAGACCTTTCGCCCATCGGAATTCGGGCAATATATTTGACTAGTGACCGGCAAGCCATTCAATCAGTCTGTACTGCTATACAGTGCAACTCTGTGCACTTATATCACTTGGATGACTTCAATCACTTGCTATACTTTATGCGAAAGTTGTTGAACGACCCTTTAAACTATGTTCGCCGTAGTCTGAATTTTCTGAATAAATATATGCATGTACATTAAACAAAATACATTAACTGTTTCTTAATGAGGTATAATTATAAATCGTTTCCTTTTTTCTTTTTTTTTTCTTTTTTTTTTCTTTTTTTTTTTGATGAGGCATTACATAATTTTGACCCCAGTTAGAGAATTATTAAATGAATATTCAACTTATCTTATAGATGACACTCTTGGTTCACCAAGAACAAAAGGCTTTAGAGGTCGGTCACTGCCAAACCCCAGGACTGTGAGTAACACTGTTCACCGTAATTCAACCTTCCAGGAGACTCGGAGCGACAGACTTACTTTACATGTAATGGGTTTCGGACAGTTCTTAGATCATGACATTGCTCGAACGCCTGAGACAGAGAGTAGGTGATTTTTGTAAGAGACTTATCAATGTGAACGTAGAATATGCAAGGAAACATAAATCTAGAATTCATCCCAAATTATAAACAATTTAACCTTTGGCCTGCTGTCGGTAAGTGGTTCTGCCTTTGCGACCAGTGCAGACCCGATCATGATCTGCACTGTTCGCTATTCAGTCAGTATCTTTAAGGTCAGCCCCGCTTTTACCTTTTATCCAAATTGAAAGATAGACCAGTTCATTTTAGAAATTTAGCAAGATAAGGGTTAGATACTAATAAAGAATACGCTGATAGTTCGTATTTTCATTCGAGTGCTTGCACATTAATAAACGTCTTAAAATATCCAATCTCGAATTGTATAATGTTCAGATATTTCAGCCAAAAAATCAAAATGTACTCGACGTGTAAATCCAAAGTATGTAAATATGTAAACAAGTTCAAAACGAGGCATGGATTTCAAGTTTCATTATTTTATATGTTTATTTTTCTTTTTTTGTTAAGGGCTCAGTTCTGTGGAGACAGGCTCGTGGTCTGTTTATCAGCGGATATCGCCTTTAAACATTATAATGATCACCTGTCTAAATATAAATATTCATATTACATCGTTATGAGTTAATCAAATACGCAATGTCCCAGTACAGTTAAATTCTCTAACAATGAATTTTATCAGACTACAAGATATGTTAGATATTAACTAAGTAGCCTGTGACAGTACAGTGTATATTGTATGCACGGTCATTACTGTTTTACTTACAGTGGAGGAGGACTGTTGCGATACAGACTTGAGAGGAGAGTAAGTTCTTTCCTTGAATGATATATTTTAAATGAAATTTGAGAAACATGCCCTGGAGGGACATTTGACTTCTATATATCCTACTTTTAACTTTCTTACTTCCAACTTTTGCACTTCTGATTTCTAATTTCCTGACTTCTGACTTCCGACTCCTACCTTTCAAGTTTCTTACTTCTTACTTCCTCTCTTCTTAGTTCTAACTACCTCGCTTCCGACTACTTTTTTCCAATTTCTTCACTTCTAACTTATAACTTGCAAACTTCTCATTTCTTACGTACAATTTCCATACTTCTTACTTCTAACTGATTGACCTCTGATTCCAACTTCTCAATTCTGAGCTCTAACTTCCTGACTTTTGACGTCCAATTGTCACTTTTTTAACTTTCAACTTTAAAACACTAAGTTCTAACTTCCTGATTTGTGACTTCTGTCATCTAACTTCTAATTTTCAAACGCCTTTTTTCTGACTTCCAACTTCTGACTTTCGACTTCCACACATCTGACTTCAAAATTCCAATTTCTGACTTCTAACTTCCTGACTTCCGGCTTTCAACTTCAGAACTTCTGACTTCCAGCTTTCCCTCTTCCTACTTCTATATTAAGTAAGAAGTGAGGAAGTAGGAAATCAGGAGTCGAAATTCAGGAAGTTGGAAGTCAGAAATGCGGAAATTAGAAGTCAGAAGTGCAGAAGTAAAGAGTAGGAAGTAAGAAGTCAAGAAATTGGAAGTCAGAAGTGCACAAGTTAGAAGTCAAAAATTGGAAGTGCGAAAGTCAAATGTCCTCAAGGGCTTCCACAATATTAACACCGTAGCAAATAATTTTTAATAAATTTTCTATCGAAGACACCTTTATAAACTGTTAAATATTTGTACTACTTTTTTGAATCTGATATCTGTAAAAAGCTACAGTAACTGTTATTTTGTAATTACTGTGTCTTATTGTGGACTTGGTAATCTGAGTACATATTTAGACACTAAAAACGTATCTAAAACACGTCACGGGGTATTTTGTAACTGTATACAGATTAATAATTCCTTTAAATATTGAAAGGAAACGTATATATTCATTTTGCAGTATTGACAAGTGTTTCAATATCATTGTGCCGCAGTTCGGCTCCGAACCATCCCGCATATTTGTACCTGGGTATTGTATGGAAGTCAGGCGATCAGCGCCCGTGTTCTGTCCTGATGGTATGGTTAACATTTTTTTGAATTCATTTTTACGAAAACCTGCTAGAATGTACCCGCTTCTAATTCAACGATAATGGATAAACAGAGATTATTAGGATGCTGTCTTCCTGAACTTAAGTTTATACTGCAAGTCGGAGAAAATATAGTTTTGCTGAATTGGATGTGTTTTCGGAGACGAGCCATGTACACTTAAGCTGAGACAGAAATTCTAATATTCTATGTGTCATGCAACCAATAAAACCTGCCAATTTCAACATATTGTTCTATATGCATTATGTGCATGAAAAAAAAGTGTGTTCTGTTCGTGCAAAAGAGAAATACGAGTATTAACATTATAAAATTAGCGTTCCCATAATTTAGGGGAATGGTTTAGATACAATTAAACCTTAATATAACAATAATAAATGTATCAGAGCATCATCATGTTATATCATTATTAAACTGATATGCAATTTAAAGGAAGTGTATCATATAAACTATCTAACTTAACGTTACTGTACAAAGTATGGAAATGACATAAGCTTTAATCCGTTAGACTGAATATATATACATAAAGGTGTTTTGATATTAGCCCGGCATTTTGTTATAACTTTCACAATGTTGAGACTCTGACAAAAGCGAACGATTTTAAGGAGTCAAGCTGGAAATGGAAAGCAATACCATGAGGTGTCCGGGCGTAATTTTGAAATATATTATTTACACGATTGCTGAATAGTATTGTAAAATGATGCGTACGAGTTTAAGGCACTATATTCTCCGTGCATCTCACATAGTCATTTGGAAACATTTACACCACTTCATCTAATTGATGATTATTACTTAGTGCAACGACATTGTCATAAGCGTCTTCTAAAATCCAGTGATTCTATCAATATATTTTCAGCTACATCAAACGGTGTTTCTTTGAGGCAACAAACGACCACCTTAACGTCATTTGTTGACGCATCCAACGTGTATGGTTCGTCTGCGTCCAGGCAAGCACAACTTCGTGAAAATGGTAACAATTTGTTTTTACCCATTTCGATATGAAACGTTTATAATATTGATAATTCTTAACCATGGCAACGGATATGGACCGGTCATAATACTGGATACGCTGCCGCATTCATAGACTTATATGCAATTATTTGTTGTATTTTGGTGTAACTGTTGTTGTAGCTTTTAGAGCCATATCTGCTTGGCTGCTTGGCTATCAAATACCTTTAAGGTATGATCGTATCTGTGCTTGGTTTTTAGGAAAACCTGATAAGTAATTACTACGTGTGTTGTGGACAGTGGTTTAAAATTGCGCACATAGCTAGCGAAGGTACAAACCATTTAAAAAGAAATGCAAGATCTGTAAATATTATTTCAGGGAATGGATATCGCTTGAAAACAGCAATTTTCGGTAACCAGGAACGACTGCCCAATGGTCCCAGTAATACTTGTACTTTGACAGATTCTTCTCAGAATTGCTCCGCAGCAGGTAACCAATTTGCAGTTGAACCTTTGTTACTTTGATAAATATAAATATATCTTTAACGTGGATAGTAACAAATGGGCTTATTGTCGTATGAAATCAATTTACCGTTTATACATGTATTTATTCGAAACTGCTGCTAAATTTTAAAGTCATTGTCAAAGGCTGCGATAGAGATACGTCAGCTATGTGTGTTAGACGTATAAACACTTAAGAGTCTTTTGTGTTTAAAAATAGTTTGGAAATAATAAAAATCTTCTAATTTGTTCCGATATTTGAATGGTGTTTCATTGGTTATAAGTCTATAATTATATTCCTATCCCCGACCATTAATTGTATTCATATATTTTTAAATTGAACTATGTTTTAAAACCGGAAAACTGTAAATATGTTCTTTTTTTTCTAAAATATTTTTGTTCTTAATCCCATTTAGTACGCGCTTATATAGTAAAAATGACAAAAAAAGCAAGTGGAATCTAATGTATTCCAAGTCATCAATGCGGAATGCTTTGAAAATAAGTGTGTACTCATTTTAATCTCACATGTAGTATCAATGATAAGCCTATGAAAAATGTTTCATTTCTTAAACGCTTTTAATTCTTACTTGTTGGTCAGAACAAAGCTTTCCTTGTATCTGCTCCATCTAGCGGCGTCTCATAATTGAAAATCATAATATGCTACAAGAGATCTTTCAATCGTGAAACATCGGGTATTTACGTATTCTCTGTGTAATACGTCTATTGCGTAGAATAAAGGCCGAGGTGATGAAATTGAGAGATCTTTCTGTATATTTTCCAAAAAAAACAACAACAAAAAAACAAAAAAAAACAGCGTCCTCTTAAGACTTCCAAAGAGAACTCTGTAGAAATCAAATCATTGTCTTCTTTTT